>NW_006922695.1:36624-37144 GCF_000298275.1 Orycteropus afer afer | reverse complement strand
GGACACCTCCGCTGAGATTTGGAGGAAAACTTACTATTGCTACAGGAAGGGTAGCTCCCTCCCCTCCCAGCAGGTCACAGAGTAGCCTGGGGTCAGACTGGGAGACTTCGTGCTTTTCTTTGTTACAGAGATCAAGACCGCAGGTCACTAGCAGCTATTCCCCTGACCCACAGCTCAAACTACATGCATCTTTGGTGCTGCAGCTGGGCAGTATCACAGACAAACTCCAGAGCTGGCCATTAGCAATCGGTGGGATTACGTCAGCACTGCGGACAGAAGGAACAGGGAGAGGGAAGAAACCGCACTCCCTGTATTTTTGCCTTGGTGCCATTCTTTAGCGCTGTGGGGCCATGGAGGCGGGATCTTTGAGTGTGCCTGAAATTGGCATAAATTTGTGATGCTCTAACAATAAGAATCTTTCCTGAATTGAGCTGCACTCTTGCAAATAAATACATCATCAAAAATAGCCTGCTCAAAGCCCTAGAAACTGGCCCTAGCAACACCAAGCTTTCCTTCTTCC
>NW_006922695.1:4314-4880 GCF_000298275.1 Orycteropus afer afer | reverse complement strand
GTAGAATCTGCAAAACACCACATAACGTGGATGAACTTGGAGGACATTATGCTGAGTGAAATAAGTCAATCACAAAAGAACAAATATTGTATTAGCCCATTATTGTAATAGTCAAGGAAATGCTTATCTGTGGAAGGTCATTTTCTTTGTTGGTTACCAGGGGTTGAAGGGTAGGGTAGGGAATACTGTTAGATAGATAGAGATAAGTTTCGACTGGGTGAAGAAAAGGACAATGTACCAAATGTGAGTGATCAATATAGTGGCATTGAGGAAGAGAAAGACATAAAGAGGTACGTGGGAAGTACAGACAACGAAGATGAACCCTTTCGCACATATAGTACGGCTTGGTCAGTGAAGGCAAACGTGGGTATATGGCTGGATAGATGGGTGGACAGGCTGAAATATTACGTATGTATATGAAGTGGAGAGTGCACCCAAGAACATGTATAGGGTTGGTAGACAGTAGTCCAATAACTTTATGTGTATGATCTGAATTCCCAGGTGTATAAGGTGGCTGACAAGGGGCAAGGTTGTAGTCACTGCTTGGTTACAGCCAGCTATCCAGA
>NW_006922695.1:2829-3831 GCF_000298275.1 Orycteropus afer afer | reverse complement strand
AGAGAAAGAAGGGCTGCTCAGGCATGGGGAGACAGCTCAGGGGGTAGAAGTGCATGGAAGGATGGACACAGGGAAGAGGTGCATTGGGAGGAAGTGGGAAGGGAGATGTTGCATTGTGTTAAATTGTCGTTAATGTCACAAGACAAAGTGTATGTGAACTACTGTATGGAAAGTGTATTTGCTGTGTAAATTTTCACTCAAATCACAATAACAAACAAACAAACAAACAAACAAATAAAAGAAGATATACAGGCAGCCAGCAAACACATGAGGAAATGCCAATAGAGAATCATTAGCTAATAGAGAAATGCAAATCAAAACAACAAGATATCATTTCACCCCACCAATAATAGCAAAGTTCAGCAAGAAAGAATATAAATGCTGGCATGGGTGTGGAGAGATTGGAACTCTCATACATTGCTGGTGGGACTGTAAAATTGTACAGCCAATGTGGAAAATAATATGGTGTTTCCCTAAAAAATTGATCCACTAATTCCATTACTAGGAATCTATCCTAAATAGGTGAGATCCAGCACATGAATAGACTTATACAAACCCATGTTCATTGCAGCTCAATTCACTATAGCACAGAGATGGAAACAATCTAAGTGCCCATCAACAGATGAATGGATAAGCAAACTATGGTACATTCATACAATGGAATACTATGTAACACTAAAGAATAATGAAGAACCCACGAATCACCTCCCAACGTGGATGAATTTATGAGACATTATGCTGAGTGATAAAAGTCAGTCACGGAAGAACAAGTATTATATGAGCCCATTATTGTAGAAAGTGAAGGAAAGTTTTACTTTGGGAAGGAAATTTACTTTGTTGGTTTCCAGGGATGGGAGGGAAAATTTTTGACTAGTTGGAGGTCACATGTTGATTTGCTTGAAGAGAAGGGCAGTATGGAAAGTGTGTGTGACCAGCATGGTGACAATGGGGAAAGGGAGGACACAGAAATGTGTACAAAAGATATAGACAACAGAGGCAAAT
>NW_006922695.1:0-2714 GCF_000298275.1 Orycteropus afer afer | reverse complement strand
ATTTGGCTGAATATATGAAATACATATGTACTTGTGCTACAAAATTAACCACATACATTACATTACAGAAGTAATAGGGGGAAAGCTTGAAGTAGCATACATTACATACATTACAGAAGTAACAAGGGAAAGCTTGGAGTAGTTTCTCAGAGACTATGAAACACCTTGAGGGAGAAAATCACCAGGCCTGTAGGCTTGAGACCATAGTTTGGGGGACACAATACTCAATTGGCACAACACAGTACACAAAAATCTTGTTCTACATCCTACTTTGGTGAGTAGTGACTAGGGTTTTAAAGCTTTCAGGTGGCCATCTAAGATGCAACTATTGGTCTCCTCTTGTCTGGAGCAAAGAAAAATGAAGAAAATCAAAGTCATTTGGAAACAATTAGTCCAGAAGTATGGTGGACCATGAGGACCTCAGCCTTCACAACCCTGAGACCAGAACTAGTTTGTGCCCAGCTACCAATGCAAACCACTCAGAAAGGATTCAGAATTGGAGATCCTACCTAGAGTGAGAGGAAAAATGTGGAACAGAGTTCAAAAACACAAAAGTGACCAGAATTGCTGGTCAGATAGAGGCTAGTGGAACCCTCAAGACTATGGCCCTGGGTTATTTTTCAGACCTGGAACTGGAATCACTTCAGAGAGCTAGCTCTAAGCCAAACAGTGAAAGACAAGCAGAATACCTACCCTAGGGAGATGCACACACATACTGTAGGGAGAATGCACCTTGTAGATCAATCAACCATGAGACATCAGAAGGGCAACATTTACATGAAAGGAAAGCTATACAGGCAGAAATGCATAGATAAGAAGGGCACAGGGAAGGGATACTCACAGGGCAGAGAGCTTTTTATGTTTGGGGATTGTAATCAGGACTGTGAAACCAAATGTGCCTGAACTGCTTTGTGTAAAACAAATCTGCTTTGTAAATTTGTACCCGTATCACAATAAAAAAAAAAGTTAAATAATAAAATAACTCATTTATACTCTGAAAAAAAAAAAAAAAAGAACATACTGAGTGAAGTAAACCAATCCAAAAAGATAAATATTGTATGAAATCACCCATATGTAATAGCTAAACTAAGCAAATGCACAAAGACCAAAATTTGTTAGTGGTTACCAGCAATGAGAGAGAGGTGAAAAGGGGAGTCATTATTTAGAAAGCATTAAGTTTCTGTTTATGGTAATGAAAATTTGCCAGTGGATGGGAGGTCTGGTGGCATAGTGCCTAAAGCATTCAACTACTAACCAGAAGGCTGGCATTCAAATTTACCAGCCGCTCCTTGGAAGGAAGATTGGGCAATCAACTTCCATAGTGCTACAGCCTCAGAAATCCAAGGAGGGGTTGCTATGAGTCGGATCCAATTCGATGGCAGTGAGGTTTTTTTTTTTTTTTTTTTCAGTGCTGATTGCACAACATGATTGATATAATTGATGTTGCTAAATTGTACACATGTAAAATGTTAAACTGGCAAATATGTTACATAATATTTTACAGCAATAAAAATAGAATATCATTTAGCAATAAAAGAAATGTGTTATCAAGGTGCAAAAAGATATGGAGGAACCTTAAACACAATATGTTAAATGAAAGAAGCCACTGTGGAAAATCTACATACTGTATGATTCCAACTATATGACATCCTGGAAAAGGCAAAAATATAAGGACAGTAAGATCAGTTGTTTCCAGGAATTCAGGGAAATGGGAAAAGGATGAATAGAGTAGGTAGATAACATGGTATTTTTAGGGAAGAAAAATTGTTTTATAGGATATTGTAATGGTGGATATATGATATTATGCATTTGCCAAAGGGTGAATCTTAATGTAAACTATGTTTTTTTTTGTTATTGTTGTTGTTAGGTGCCGTTGAGTCAGTTCCAACTCATAGTGACCTCATGCACAATAGAACGAAACACTGCATAGTCCTGCACCATCCTCACGATCCTTGCTATGTTTGAGCCCATTGTTGCAGCCACTGGGTCAATCCATCTCACTGAAGATCTTTCCCTTTTTCTCTGACCCTCCACTTTATGAAGTATGATAACTTTCTCCAGGGGATGGTCCCTCCTGACCACATGACCAAAGTAAGTGAGATGAAGTTTAGCCATTCTCACTTATAAGGGGCATTCTGGTTGCACTTCTTCCAGGACAGATTTGTTCATTCTTCTTGCAATCTGTGATATTTTCAGTGTTCTTCGACAGCACCACAATTCAAAGGCTTCAACTCTTCTTCTGTCTTTCTTATTCACTGTCCAGCTTTCATATGCAGATGAGGTGACTGGAAATACTATGGGTTGGGTTAGACACACCTTTGTCTTCAAAGTGACATCTTTGAAGAGGTCTTTTGCAGCAGATTTGCCTGGTGAAGCATGACATTTGATTTCTTGAAATGGAATCCCTGTCAACTTCAAACATTTCTCCCATTTACTGTGATGTTTCTTATTGGTTCAGTTGTGAAGATTTTTGTTTTCTTTATGTTGAGGTGTAATCCATAGTGAATACTTTAGTCTTTGATCTTCATCAGTAAGTGTTGCCACCATAGTATGACAAACTGACAGATGAGTGGTGGAATGTAAACTATAGGCTTTGGTTAATAATAATTTTTCAATGTTGGTCCATCAATTGTAACAAATGTAATAGGAGAAATTGTGTGCAATGGAAAAAGAGTACATGGGAACTTTGTGCTTTTTGCATACTTTTTCTGTAC
>NW_006922694.1:283576-284118 GCF_000298275.1 Orycteropus afer afer | reverse complement strand
TGCTGTAGGTGTCAGAGCAGGAAAGCTTCAATGGAGAAGGGATGTCACAGAAAAACTAATGAGTAACATTAGATGACAAAAAGTCAGTCTGAAGGTGTAGCCTGTATGGAATCCTGAGTAGACCAGACCACTGAGGATGGAAATCATGGTCATCTGGACACAAACCTGAGGGTGTATGATCACAGAGTAGGGGAGAGGCTGGCAGATGGCCACATAGCGGTCATGGGCCATGGACGTGAAGAACAGTAGTAGCTCCACAAATGCAAAGTAAACCCCATGGATGAGTTACACATCCTGCCTTTGAAATGGCATGGCTGTCAAGCAGGGAGTTGACACATGCATTAGGGACCACTACAGAAATGTAGCATGCACCTAAGATGGACAAATTCCTGAGAAAGAAGGACATGGGGGTTTGAAGACTCTGATCTAGTGTGGTGAAAATAACAATGAGAAAATTCCTTATGAGAGTCCTAAATACATCAGAGAGAAGGAAACAGCATGCAAAACCCATAGCTCCCATACGTCAGAAAACCCCATCAGGA
>NW_006922694.1:280323-281847 GCF_000298275.1 Orycteropus afer afer | reverse complement strand
CATAAGTACAACAGCAGCAGCAATAATAGTAATAACTATGATATTTGTAACCACAGACGAGTAACCTATCCATGGTTAACTGATGTTCCAATCTTTTGTGTTTGAAATTAATGATTTCCCAAATTATGCTCAAATCTTTCAAATGTCTTTGTCTTACATTGAAGTTATCAAACATCTTGCATATGGAATTTTCATAGAGAGCTGATCTCTATGATCTCTTTTTATCTGTCTTATGAAATCTGACTGTTTTACATTGATGAGAAATTGAGCAATTTCTTTGTCTTATCTGCTTTTTAAGTTATTTATAAGTTCCTGAAGATATCTTGTGCAATTATTTGCTCTCTCACAATTAAGTGTTTTTCACATGTATTTAATATTAAATATATTTCATAGTGAATATATTGCCATTTCACTAAAATATTATCAGTACTTCTTAATCTAAATGATTTTGAGAGCAGAGGGGTACATTTGCACACCTATTATCAAGGTAAGGAACTTTGGTTGGTTGGGCAGAGTTGAAGCATTTTGACTGCTAACAAAAAGGTCACTGGTTTCAACCCACCAGCCCCTCCACTTGTAAACATGAGGCAATCTGCTTCTGTAAAGATTTACAACCTTGGAAACCCTATGGGACACTTCTACTCTATCTCATACAGTCACTATGAGTCAGAAACAATTCGATGGCAGTGTTTTTTTTTGTTTTATTATTGTTGTTATTGTTATTATTATTATTATTATCAAGTTAGCATTCCTAAATGTTTAAACAATTTAAGTGGCAGATCATATTCATCTGTTCTAGATAATTGCTTGAGGTTGATTTGATAGAGGGGATAAGCATAATAATTTTCAGTGATTAAGAAGTCTGATTTCTTAAGACTGACTTCTTAAGTTTGACAGATGATATGTCTACATGCATATTTGTACTATAAGAATGTCCATAATGTCCACAAATATAATACAGCTAACAGGGGACTGAGTTATGATAACATCTTAGATACATCCAAACATTTTGAGTGAGTGTGTCACCATGGTTTCAGGGGAGATCAAGTTCAATTGGCAAAACATACTGCAAAAAACATTGTTCTAACCTTATTTTGGTGAATATGATTGGAATCTTGAAAGCTTGCAAATGGTCATCTCAGATGCAACAATTCATCTCTCTTCATCTCGAGCAAAGGAGAATGAAGAAAATCAAAGACACATAGAAAAAACAGTCCAAGTGACTAGTGGAACATGTGAACTTCAGCTTACATGACCCTAAGACCAGAAGAGCTAGATGGTGCCCAGCTATCATTGTCAATCATTTGGAAAGGGATCATTGTAGGAGATCCTGGAAAGAGTGAGAGAAAAATGTGGAACAAAACTCAAAATAATAAAAAAAGACTAGACTTACTGGTCTGATAGAGACTGGTGAAACTCCCAAGACTGTGGCACCTAGTCACCTTTCGGCCTGGAGCTGAACTTTTTCCTACACTTACAGTCAAATAATAGACTGGCCTACAAGGTGAACATTTACAAGAAGTA
>NW_006922694.1:279060-279603 GCF_000298275.1 Orycteropus afer afer | reverse complement strand
AGTTAGCTAATCAGAAGATTTTTGGTTCACCACAACAGAAAAAAATATATATATATTTTTTAGCTAGGATATTCAATATAACCATTTTATTATATTGTATCATATTTTTTTTTTTTTACATCTCTTGAAAAAAACTTTCTGGTAAATATTAAGGGTAAAGTAAAGATGGAAAACAGTGTATGTGCTGTATCTATTTTTTATATAAAACAGAAAAAACTAAGTAGAAAAATACTGATGGAAAAATAATAGCTAGAAATAGACAAAGAATAAAAACATTAAAAAAATGGAGAATCAACAAGGGATTCTTCATTGCCACAATGAGCAATGTCAGGAGTGCGTACTTATTTTCATTTTTTTTATCCTATTGATTTAATTATAGCACACATTTTTAATTAAAATATGCAAAATTATTTACTGAGTCATGAGTTTTTTGTTATACTTACTATTACAAATTACATGCATATACTATTTTTAGAGAATGATCAAAGTAATCTGCTTAAACATATCAGTTAGGGTACCTGATAGAGTCCACATACCAACAAA
>NW_006922694.1:275114-276011 GCF_000298275.1 Orycteropus afer afer | reverse complement strand
AGAAAGACTCAAAACATTTCCCTTATGAATGAGAACCAGACAGGGATGCCTTCTATCACCCCTTGTAATTAACATTGTATTGGAAGTCCTGGCCAGGGGAATAAGGAAAGAAGGAGAAATAAAAGGAATACAAATTGACAAAGAGGAAGTAAAACTATCTCTATTTGCAGATGACATGATCCTGTACATAGAAAACCCAAGGGATTCAATTTAAAAAAAAAAAAAAAAAAAAAAACCTACTGGAACTAATAGAGAGGTTCAGCAAAGTGGCAGGATACAAGGCCAATATACAAAAATCAGTTGGATTCTTCTACACCAACAAAGAGTCCTCTGATAAGATAAAATATTTAGGAATAAACCTTATGGAGACAAAAAATATCTATACCAAAAAAACCACACAAACTATAAAACACTGCTACAAGAGACAACAAGGGCACTACATAAATGGAAGAACCTACCTTGTTCATGGATAGGTAGACTGAATATTGTGATAATGTCAATACTACCTAAAGCAATCTACACATTTAACACAATCACGATCCAGATCCCAACAAATTTTTTTAAGGACATGGAAAAATCAATTATTTACTTCATATGGAAAGGAAAGAGATCTCAGATAAGCAGAACTCTTCTGAAGAAGAACAAAGTGGGAGGACTCATACTCCTGGATCTTAAGAACTATTATACAGCCACAGTTGTCAAAATAGCATGTTACTAGTACAATGATAGACAGATAGACCAATGGAACAGAATCGAAAGTCCAGATATAGACTCATCTGTCTATGGACAGCTGATTTTTGACAAAGGTCCAAAATTCTTTAAATGGAGAAGAGACAGCCTCTTTAACAAATGGTGCTGGCAAAATTGGATATGCACTTGCAGAAAAAGGAAACAAGA
>NW_006922694.1:273117-274294 GCF_000298275.1 Orycteropus afer afer | reverse complement strand
GTAAGAGACAGCACATGAACAGACACATGTACACCTATGTTCATCACAGCACAATTCACTATAGCAAAGAGATGGAAACAACCTAAATGTCCATCAACAGATGAGTGGATAACCAAATTATGGTACATACACACAATGGAATACTATGCTGTATTAAAGAACAATGAGGGATATGTGAATCATCTCACAACGTAGATGAGCCTGGAGGACATTATGCTGAGTGAAATAAGTCAATTTCAGAAGGACAAGTATTGTATAAGCCCATTAGTGTAAAAAGACAAAGGTTTGCTTGCAAAAGCGAACTCACGTTCTAGGTTACTGGGGTGGGGAGGGGAAGACAGATTAATTTCAGGCTAGTTGGGGCTCACACACTGATGAGGGTAAGGAGAGGATATATGGAAAGAGTCTGTGACCACCATGATAACATTAGGAAAAGGGAGGACACTGAATTGTGCACACAGGAGATAGATGACAGATGCTAATACCAACTGGTGTGCCCACAATACTGTATTATCATTAACATCAAATAGCAGGTTACAGATAAACACATAAACACAAGAGAGGAACAGATGGTGGTCAGTGAACAGGAGTATATTCTAGACCAAGGGTAGATTCAGCGCAGGCTAATCTTGCACAGATACCAGTGATACAAAATACCTGCAATCCTTACAGGAACAATAGAAGACAGACACAGAGCAATCCGTCACAGACACCCAGATGGGTGTCTATGATCCAACAGATCTATAGTCTCAGGACCATATTTTGGGGGACACCAGACTCAATTGGCACAACAAAATATATAAAATCCTTGTTCCTTTCTTATCCTACATTGGTGAGTAGAGACTGGGGTCTTAAAAGCTTTAAAGTGGCCATCTGTGATGTAGCTGTCTCCTTGCGTCAGAAACAAAGAAGAATGGGGGGAAAAAAAAGTCAAGGGCATTTGGAAGCAATCAGCCATTGGACACGATGGCGCTTGAGAACAGAAGAACTAGATGGTGCCTGGCTACCAAACCCAACTACTCAGGAAAGTATCAAATTGGGAGATCCTGGGTAGAGTGGGAGAAAAAACGTGGAAGAAAATCCAAAACTCAACAATGACCAGAATTACTGGTCAGATGGAATCTGGTGAGACCCCTAATACTATGACCCTAGTACACATTCTGGGAGCTCTGGTAGC
>NW_006922694.1:269944-272523 GCF_000298275.1 Orycteropus afer afer | reverse complement strand
ATGTTTTATGAGGAAAAATAACAGTAGTTTACACAAAACAGAATGCTGAATACATACCACTTTAATTATCTTTAAAATTTTATTAATGAAAACTGATCACTACATATAATATATACTTATCATAAGTTACAATGAAAGATACTGAAAGCCACCATTTCTAATTAATAGAAGTATAAAACTTCATTGTGGTAAATTTAATGAACTCATGAATCAACAAATGAATAAATGAATTAATCAATGAATCCTACAGCATATTTTCAGATAAAGTCATGATTATTATGTATTTATTTTAGTTCAGGATTTTGTGTAATAGTTTTCATCTTTGTTGCCTTTTGTTTTATGCTCCATCCTGTGTCCTTCTCTGTTTCAATATTTTTTTACTGCCTTTTCCTTTAATCATATATTGTCTTGACCTTTCCCCTAATTTGTACTTGTCTATCCTCTAGTTAGTGATTTATTCTCCCTTCCTGTCTCACTCATGATAACTTTCAAATAATGTTTCTTTCTCTGTGAAAATCTCTTATTTTTATAGTAGTGGTCTCATATAAAATTTGTCCTCTCATGATTAACTGGTTTCACTCAGTACAGTGTCTTCTAGGTTGATCCATGTTATGCAGTTTCATCATTATTCCTTAATGTTGCATAATATTCCCTTGTGTGTATATACCAGAGAAGACACTTTTTGTGTAAATATTTTTCTTCCTACATCCATTTTATTTTTCATATATAGCAAATATGTATATGTGTATGTGTGTGTGTTTGTATATGCATATATGTACGTATGTATGTGTGTATGTGTGTGTGTGTGCACATGACTGTTCGAAGATAACCCAAATCAATGATATGATCACTATATTTTAAAATATCCTTTTGTTTTTCCTGAATTTCATTTTAATAGTATAGTAAATTACTATATCTTTAATGCCATTCATTTTTTCTTCTGCAGTTGGCAATATGTTGTTAATCCCATTCTTCTAATTATCAATTCAACTATTTTTATTTTATTGCTATATTTCTAGAAGTTGTTAGGGAGTTTCTATTTTATATGTCTTTATTTAACTTCTTTTTTTTTTTTTTGCATCGCAATCTTTTTTTTTAATTGACTTCCACTAGGGCTAGACTCTGGAGCAAATCTCCTTCTGCAGTGCCCAGGAAGGCTGAGTGATGAGAAGGAGCATGCAGCTGAAGTGTTAAGACAACAGGGCTTGAGGACATTTCTCTCAGCTTATTTTCAAGTTACTGTTCACAGAAAAGCATATGGGTGGGTAGTGCATGACGGAAGAAAGGGTATTAGATTTTCCATTGTTGAGCTACTATTCTCAGAGTCTCCCTCAAAATTCTGTTTTTGCCTGGGAGACAGGCCATAGGCCATATTAAGGGATGGAAGCTAAGTTTGAAGACCTTCACACCAAGTATATGGAAAGACCCTGCTACTTATGCCTTGATTTTTTCATCTGTAGTCAGGCCAACTCAGTGTTACACAAATTGCAATGTGATTGGGCTTCTTTGTCATTAGGTCAGGCAAAACTGGACATTGTCTTCATGTTCTGTGGCCCACAGGGAAGAGTGAGTTTACCTTGGCTTTAGCTTTTTCTTAGCACTAGTTTCATGAATGAAAATGTTGTGTCCTGTTAGTTTTCTTTTCCTTTCCAGATTGCTATTAGCTGTGGCAGCATGAAAGCAACAGTAGGGAAAATGTGCAGTCCCACCTTAATCTAGGATTGAGCTGTTGTGAACAGGCATGATGCATTAATCTAATCAACTCAAGGAGATCGCAGATGTCTAGACTATAGCCACGAGGGAAGAGATCTGGGGAAAATCCAAGCTAAGCAGTATGGATAAAACAGCAGCTATTTTATTGTGCTGTAAGTAAAGGGTAGAAAAGGGCTATGGTCACATGAGCTGCCAAGACATCCTGAAATTCTGGTATTATGTTTGCTCTCCTTTTAGTGCCCAGAATACATCTCACTTCATTCCACTGGTATGAAGCAGATCAGCTTGTAGGATCACATGGGTCTGATACCAGTTCTCTATTCTGGCTGGAAGTTGCTCATTTCTGAGTGGTCATAACTGACCTGAGGGCCTGCTAGCTTCTGCTGAGCTTACTTAAGTGGACACCTGCAATGGTTGAGGTTGTGCTTACAACTGTCTGAGAGCCCAAGGCACAACACTGTGTTCATTGCCAGGAGATATTTTCTTCCTAGGCAGTTTGATTCTGTGTTTCTCATATTGATGACAGAAATGGGATAATCCCTAGCCTTGGCCACTTTTACAAAAGTCAGTAGTGACATCTCATAGGGAGTACCAGGGTCAGAATGGACGGTGTCTGCCCTGCCAACCCCATTAGCTGGAACTGAGAACAGGAAGAGACAGTGTGTTCACAGTTTCTGTTGCAGTTGTCCTCAAAGATAAGAAAAGCACTAGAGAGTTGGATCATTGTTGAAGAGTGAGGAGAGTCCATCCATGGAATAACTTAGGGAGCACTACTCAAAATTTGAGTGCCTACAGGAAAGTTGGGCAATCTAGTTCTGTAGTGATACTGCCTGGGAAACCCAAGGAGAGGTCACTATGAGTCAGGT
>NW_006922694.1:268342-269334 GCF_000298275.1 Orycteropus afer afer | reverse complement strand
TTCAATCTCTCTTCTTTTACAATAATGTTGGCTGTTTATTTTGAATATATGTCCTTTATTATTTTAAGGATTTTCCCCTCTATTTCTATTTTGCTGAAGGTTTTTTATTTTATTTTATTTTAAATCAGGAATGGGTGCTGGAATTTATAAAATGCTTTTTTTCTGTAGCAATAGATCTGATCATGTGATTATTTCATTATGTGGTGGGTTACACTGATACACTTTTTTTAAAATGTTGAAATGTCCTTACATACCTTGTATTAATCCCATTAGTTCTTGTTTGATGGCATGTTGATCTGAGATATTTTGCAATCTTTGATGTTTTTAGATTTATTGCAGCTTGCCTCGTAGCCCAACATATGGTCCATACGGAAGAATGTTCTATGTGCTCTAGAAAAGAATGTGTATTTTTCTGGGTGAAGTGCTGCTTATTTCTTCTTTATCTTTGTTGAGTATCTTTCTAGTTGTTCTATACTTCACTGAAAGTGGTATCTTGAAGTCTCCTACTATTACTTTAGGGTTGTCTATTTGTCTTTTCAATTTCATTAAAATTTGATTTAAATATATTTGGGTTATTAACATGTCAGTATAGATATTTATTAAGGTTGTCTTCCTGTTCAATTTATCCTTTAATAATTATATTACATCCTTCCTTTTCTCCTATAGTGGTTTTTGTCTTTAAATCTATCTTACCAGAAGGTAATATGGCTACTCCTGTTGTTTTTGAATTGACATTTGCTTGACATAATTTTTTTCCAAACTTTGATTTTTAATCTATTTTTGGCTTGTGTTTAGGTGAGTCTTGTGTAGCTAGCATATTAATGAATTATACTTTCTTATTCTCCATCTCTTGACTGCTGTATTTAATCTACTTACATGCAGTACAATTATCAATAAGTATGAATTTATTGCTGCTGTTTTATTATGTGTGTTTTGTGTGTGTGTGTGTGTGTGTGATTCTGCTGATTGCTTTGTTTCATATAATTTTCTGT
>NW_006922694.1:266445-267970 GCF_000298275.1 Orycteropus afer afer | reverse complement strand
TTATATCATGATATGTGTTCATCATCCATTGTCTGCTGTTGGTTCTCTGTCTGAAGGACTCCCTTTACCATCTCTTGTAAGATTATTCTGGTTTCAACAAATTCTGTTATTTATTTATTTATGTAAATCTGGAAATGTCTTAATGTTGCCTTCATATTTGAGGGGCGATTTTGCTGGGTTTATATTTCTCAGGTGGATGTATTTTTCTTTATATATCTCCACATTGTCTTGCTTATCTTGTTTGGACTGAGATGTCAGAGCCTAGCTTTATGGAGGCCTTTTGTATATAAATTTTCATTTTTTTTTAATGCTTCTTTCATGATTCTTTCTTTGTCTTTGGTTTTAGTAAGGTGATTATGGTATGTCTTTGTGATTTTCTTCTAGAATCAATCAATCAGATTTAGGGCACATTGAACTTCTTGACTGGATAGCTTATCTTCATTCATCATATTAAGATATTAGAGAAATTCTCTTCCAGCAAAATCTACAAATTTACAAATTTCCTTATTTTATTTATTTTTTTTCATCTTCCCTTTGGGAATTCTGATAATAACTGTTTCCTCTTGATGGTATCCCACATAAATCTTGTTGTTGTTGTTGTCATGTGCTGTTGAGTAGACACTCTTAATTTTTTTATTTATCTTTTTTTCTGATTGACCTCTCACAAAGAAGTAGTGAAAGATTCGTCTTCACTCTCACTTATTCTGTCTTCCCTCTTACTTATTCTGTCTTCCATTGATTTGATTCTACTCCTTTGCCTTTTCAAGGTATTAACTATTTTTCAAATTGGTATTAATCTGCTGGATTTCTGTTTGCTGTTTTGTATGGTTTCTAATTATTGGTTTATTTTGTCATTTTGTTCTTGTATTGTTTTCCTAAATTCTTCTATGTGTTTTGTATGCATTTTCCTTCATTTTCTGTGTTTTCATTGATTATTTTCAATTTTTTTTTTTCAGGGCCTATACTCATTCCATTAAATGTAGCTAAATATAATTATTTTGAATTCTTTATCAGGTAATTTCAATACTTCTTCTTTATCATTGAGGTTTTCTCACATGTGGTTCTGGTCCCTTTTTTTGAATTACTCTCCCATGCTTCTTTGTGGGAATTGTGATTGTAAGTTTTCTCTGGAACATTGTGATATTGTATTTTTGTTTAATTGGTGATTATATGTTGGTATGATTCATTCAGGCTTCTTTTCTTTCCTCTTTTTTTTTTTTTTGATATATCCAAGCCCACAGCGCTGTGAATTGGCAAAATTTAGGTACTCACAACCTGTCTCTTGGTGAGTGCGATAGAAGATGAGAATTTGTACAAAGATCTCTGTTAGCTGTTCATATAGAGAAGCTGAAGGCAAATTTGTCTCCAATCCATCACTGATCATTTGGTGTAGAAATGGTGTGGGTCTTGTCCAGTGGGTGGGGTTTCATGAGGTATTGATATTGGGTTGTTTTAGCACGGTTGCTGTCTTGTACTTGGTGAGGGGGAACATCTAATAATAAAAACAAAAGAAACATCATAAAGA
>NW_006922694.1:264699-265145 GCF_000298275.1 Orycteropus afer afer | reverse complement strand
GGAACAAGGAAAATATTGACACTTTCTGGTTATCAGCCACCGATGTGATTGTCCATGCAGCCCTTGTAATGCAGAGCCCATTCTTAGGTTACTACCCAGATTGGAACACCATTTCCAAATATTCAAAATGGCCACACAATCATGTCAGCCAACAGTCCATAGCTCCATTTGTCTCCTTATTCACTGTTTTTCATTTAGCTTCTATTAGGCATTATTTAATCCATGTCTTTATCTTTCCCTTTGAAGCTCAGGGTTCCAGGATTATATTCTGTATCTGTTTAAATTGGTTTATTGTTTCTTTGTTCTAGAAGATCTGGATAGCTTGTCTGCCTATTCTGACATCTTGCTAGAGTCCTGAAACATTTTATTTATTTATTTATTTATTTATTTATTTATTTTTGGTTTATGCCTGGATAAGGAACTCTGGTCTTTAGTATTGAGCTGTT
>NW_006922694.1:256699-257789 GCF_000298275.1 Orycteropus afer afer | reverse complement strand
TTCCTGAAAGTGAAGAGGATTTGAAGCACTTACTGATGAAAATCAAAGACTACAGCCTTCAGTATGGATTAAACCACAAAATAAAGAACACAAAAAAATCACCACAACTAGCCCAAAAAGTAACATCACAATAAATAGGGAAAAGTTTGAAGATGTCAGGTATTTCATTTTATTTGGTTCCACAATCACTAACCATGAAAGCAGCAGTCAAAAATTCAGATGTCATATTGCACTGGGAAAATATGCTGCAAAAGATATCTTTCAAGTGTTAGGAAAGCAAATATATCAATTTGAAGACTAAGGTGTGTGCAATCCAAGTCATGTTTTCTTCTATTGCCTAATATGCATATGAGAACTGGACAATGAACATGAACACAGAAGAAGAGTTGATGCCTTTCAATTGTGGTGTTGTTGAAAACACTGAAAACGATAGAGTAGTGTCTAAGGCATTTGACTGCTAACCAGAATGTTGGCAATTCAAATCCACCACCCACTCTAGGGAAAGAAGACTGGGCAGTCTACTTCGATAAAGATTTACCTCCTCGGAAACCCAAAGTTGGTCGCTATCAGTCAGTATCATCTTGATGGCAATGAGTTTTTTTTTTTTTTTCTTTTTGCCAGAAGAAGGAGCAAAACTGCCTGGAAGGACATGCAGCCAGAATGCTCCTTGGATATGAGAATGGCCAGATTTAATCCCAACTACCTCGGCCATTCTGTCAGAATGGAGCATTCTCTGGAGAACTATATCATGATTGGTGAAGGAGAGGGTCAGTTAAGTAGGAGAAGACTCTCAATGAGACAGATTGACATAGTGGCTGCAATGATAGGCTCAAGTACAGCAAGGATTGTGAGAATGGTGCAAAACCAGGCAGTTTTTCATTCTGTTGTACATGGGGTCAATCTGAGTCTGAGCCTACTCAATGACACCTGACAACAACAATGACAATGACAACGACAACAACAGCATTCAATGTGGTTTACATTTCAAGGTAAATAAAATAAAAATCTTCACAACTGGCTCCATAAGCACCATCATTATAAAAGGAGAAAATGTTGGAAGTTACCAAGGACTTCATTTGATTTGGATTCA
>NW_006922694.1:254203-255842 GCF_000298275.1 Orycteropus afer afer | reverse complement strand
ACACAGTCATATCTGATGCACATAGGATCATCATGAATCAGAGTTGACTCAACAGCAACTGAACAGGAATAGAGTTGCCAGTAAAATGCTGAATAGTAGTGACATTAGAGGACATCTTATCTTGCTATGGATTTTAAGGGAAATGTTTCAGTCTTCACTATTAAGTATGTTATTATTTATGAGATTTTTGAAGATATACTTTATCCAATTGAAAGTGTACCCTTCTATTCCTAGAGTTTAGAATTTGTATCATGAATAGGTATATTTCAACTATGCTCTAAATACAGGGGCATGTATAAGAATCAATAAAATGACAGTTATTCATAAGTTATTCATATTCTTTCCAGCCTATAGTTTTTCTGAGAACACAGCCATTTGTGTTTATTCTTATTGTTTTGATTGTGATGAGTAATGTTCTTTCTGCTTTCAAGAATTTCTAGCTTTTGTTAGCTTTCAGCATGTTGACAATGAGTTGCATAAGTGTCAATCTTTTTTATGTTTATCAGTATGGAAATACATTTAACTTTTTAGATTTATATATTCATGCATAATATACATATTTATGAAAGAATTCATGAAGCTGATATGGCCAGGTCCAAGATAAATGAGTCATTTTGCTTCTGATTAATGAGTGGTCCCATCATTTCTTCCTGATTGGAATTTATAGAAAAATGAATGTTTAAAGTCATACATATCAATATGGCTAAGTTCTTATGTTGCGAAGGACATCCACCATGGAGGTCTCCAACCCACTGACCAACATTTTGTAGATACTGAGAAGCAGAAACAATACATTATTTTTAAGCCATTCAATTTTGAGGTTACTTGTTTCTGTGATATTACATTGTGATATTGGCTGCTGTTCTTAAACATCAATATTATTTTTCAAGTATCTGACACTATTCAGAAGAAAAACAAAACACCATGTTTAACTTCTCAATGGCCTTAATACATCTATGGATCAAACCAAAACAAACTCCATTGTTGATGAATTGACCCTAGCACATAGGCAGTACTATAGAACAAATTGTAACTGCCCCCACAGGATTTTCAAGGTTGTAATCTTTATGGAAGCAGACTGTCACAGATTCCTCTCATTGAGAAACTAACGATTTTGAACTATCAACATTACTGTTAGCAGCTGAGTACTTAACCAGTTCATACCAGGATTTATGGGTAGGCAGGTAATAATAACTAGGAATACAGAATTCATGTGTGCCCTTAATTATCCTAGAAAATAATGTTTAAAGTTTTTAAACAAGTAAATAGCCCCTAAAACTATTTGACATTATTTTGCTTATTGATCATTTTCCATTTCAATTTTTTTCACAAGTAAAATTCAGGATAGTCAATTGGAATTATTTTTAACACATTTTGGTCTGATTATAAGTATAATTTATCTATAAAGTTTCCTTACCATGCAAAGAAAGCAATGTCAAGTGTTTCTGACCCCTCATACACAACCATTCCTGTGAATAAATCCACCTCTCTTATCATAGCATAGCTTTTAGTAATGTTTTAATGATTCTCAAAAAATATCTATTTCATGATTATTTTGTTAATGAATAAATTACTGAACATTTTCATGTCTTCTGTAATAGTAAATAAGCATTTAAAAAATAAAAAAATCCTCACTGCA
>NW_006922694.1:250737-251924 GCF_000298275.1 Orycteropus afer afer | reverse complement strand
TCTGAGTCACTTGATCTGAAGATTTTTTCTACATGAAAAGGAAAAAAAAATATTTTTTGGTTAGCTTGGACTTGAAATAAAACCATTTTATTATATTGTATTGTATTTTACAATCTCTAGAAAAAACTACTTTGGAAATATTAAATGTATTCTAAAGACGGAAAATCAAGTGTGAAGTGTACCTACTTTTTAATAGAAAACAAAATATAACTAGAAATATACTGAAGGAAAAATAAAGAAATGGAACTAGATAAAGAATGCTTCTGAAGTAATGAAAGTGAGGAAGAGGTTTTCATTTTCGTTTTTTTTAATATACTACTACATTCATTATAGGTGAAATTAATTGTAATAATTAATTATACTTAGTTAATTATAACAAACATTTTAAATTTAAGATGTGAAAATACAGTTAATGGGGTTATGAAAGTTTTTATTATTATTATTATATTTCTCTTTACTAAAAAATTGATGGGGGCCCTGGTGGTGTAGTGCTTAAGGCATTTAACTGCTAACCAGAATAATTTTAGAGAATTATCAAAGTAATCCCTATAGTCATATCAGTTTGGAAATCTTACAGAGGTGACATTCTGAAAGTATTTTTTTAAAGTTCAACTGGAACAATTTCTAATCGTTATTATCCTTGCCCTTATTATACATGGTTACATTCAGAGAATATAACCTATGTTTTATTGGTTTAGGGACTAAAAAGTTAATATGCTAGGGGTTCAGACTAAAAGACAAGATTAGTTGACTGATGATTTCCAATGCTTGCAACTTATGACTAGTGAAGATACTTCAGTATATAATTCAATTACTATGTTATCAACATTGTTTTCTAATTTACATATATAAAAAATTGTATTTCTATTTTGAATAAATTGCATCTCCCCCATATAAATCGTTGCTATATACAAGACTTAAATGACCAAAATTTCTTCTGCAAAACAAAAAAATTCTTGATAGTAAAAATTTAGACATTAAAAGAGGTTACATTTACTGAAATGTATCAGGGTTTTTCACCATTAATTAGTCATTCGTGACCAGTAAACATCATATTTACTGTTAATTTATTTAAAATAATTTTATGCTTAATTTTGTGAAACTAGATAAGCTTTTTATGAAAATAAGTGCCTTCTATGTTTCTTATCTTGTATATTTAGATATTTTAGGGTTTCTGAAAAGGACTT
>NW_006922694.1:244322-250199 GCF_000298275.1 Orycteropus afer afer | reverse complement strand
ATTTAATTTAATTATTCACAGACTCAACAATTTATTTATATATTCACCTGTTGGTTCAGTCATTCAGGAAATTATGACTGATGGCCTAGATTAGAGATTAGTGTTTTTCTGTCTATTGAATCCAACATAGTCATTCTATAAGACAGAGTAGAACCGCTTTATAGGGTTTCCAAGGCTGTAATCTTTATAGATCTGACTCCCACATCTTTCTCCAGTGCAGTGGTTGTTAGGTTAAAACCATGGACCTTTTGGTTAGCATCCAACTACTTAACTAATGCAACATCATGGATCTTTTCATTAGAAAAGACGATCTAATTTTTAGCACTGTATTTAAATTCTGCAGTTGTACATTTAATGTAGTTCATTTTAATTTTTAATACTTAAATAATCTTCATTATATACCTTTTACTTTAATCTTCCTACATTAAAATTTTGCTTTTTGAGGCAGTCTTATGAATCCACATTAAAATTGCCATATTTATAAAAACCCAAAATCAAACCCACAGCCATCTATTAGATCCCAACTGAAAGTGACTCTATTGGAGAGTAGAACTGCCCCATAAGGTTTCCAAAGCTATAAATCTTTAGAGAAGTAAACAGGCCTCATCTTTTTCCAGTGAAGCAATTCGCACGTTAAGCCACTAAACTTTTGGTATCAGGTTAATTCTTTAACCAGTGCACCAGAAGAGCTTCTGAGAGATATGTAAAGATACCGAATGATCAGTTAGTAATTACCCTAAAGAAAATGACTCCAAAATGTAGCAGCCTCTAACTTGCCTAAATCCCATAGTACTGAACATGGATAGGGTGACAACATGTTGCTCAATGGTTCACTACTTTATTTTTGGCTCATGACTACCAATTTAGTTCAAATGACAGAGTCTTATACAATATTTGGTTTGACTAACATTGCACTAAAACGTTAAGGTAAATGTAGTGTATTGGTAACTACACAGATTTTTGTTTACAGTACCAATTAATTGTGTCTTCTCAAACAAAATAAGCAGTGAATACAAAGTAGTGAGGAAAAACATCAATATGAAAGCAAGAAAATGAATAAATATAATAATCATCATTTAAAAAAAAAACTCACTGTGTTGTAACCTAGAGAGAGGAACACTTTCTTTAATAGTAGCTTCTCCCAAACAGGCGACCAATTATTGTTTATTGAAATGTGCAAGTATTGACTAAAACATCATTTTTTGATGTATGTATAGACTGCAGTAGCAATGCTAGATTGTAACTATAGTCATAGGATTACCACTAACGTAAATATGTGGCAATTACCAGGCCATCAAAATCAAGGCTTCTGGGATCTCAGCCATGATCATCTAATAGTTAAAAGAGTCTTGGGAGGAACTAAGGAGATAATTGCCTCATGGCAGCAAATGAATACCAATCAAAGTGTCCAGTTTGACACATGTTGACACTACTATTGTATATTTGGAAATAGTAATAAACACAGATCTCATAAATTATTTTTCAGATAAATGACCATTCACCACTCTAGTATTACAGTAATATAAAACCCACATAAGTCTTATTTATCTCATCACTTGGAGTGTTAATAAGGAGAGAACATATGTGTAATGGAGGCTATACGGACAGAAAGAACTCTGTAGTAAAAATCAGTAAAACTACCTCTGCTGCAAATTGACTGACTATCCAATGTCTTAATCTTTTCCTCTTGAAGCCCAAGTAATACAGAAATGAGAAAGTAAAATATGTGCCTACAGTGGTAAACAAGCATTCATGTATCTATGGCAAAGAATACTGTCAATTGGCTAATAAAAAAATTCTCCATTGGGAAAGGAGCAGTGGTGATTCTGTTGTAGAACCTTGCCTTCCATTCAGGAGACCTGGATTCAATTCCTGGCCAATGTACATCATGTGCAACTAGCACGTTTTTAGTGAAAGTTTGTGTGTTGTTATGATGCTGAAAATGGTTCATCAGAACTTCCAGGCTAAGAAGGCCTATCAAGAAAGGGCTGACAATCTACTTCTGAAAATCATGCAAAGAAAACCCTATGGATCAAAAATGTCCAATGTATAAATAAATAGTCATGGCAATGATGCAGAACTGGGCAACATTTCACTGCATTGTGAATAGAGGATCAGAGGCTGGCTTGATGACAGCTATGTACAACTATTGGAAATGGAGTGCATCTCCCTGCCCAACACTCACACTGATCCTGAGTGTGGGTTCCTTAAATTCATGGGATTGTGACGGTAAACTTTGGATTTGCCTGAATCAGAGGAACTATAAGGCTCTTCATAATCTAGCTTTTATTCATTACTGTTATGGGGTCGTATTATGCACTTATTTTTTATTCATTATTTTGGAAACATTGAATCATACAACAAAACAACAAAAACAAACTTTCTGCAATCAGCAGAAAAAAAAAAAAAAAAACTGTATCTTTCAATAGAAACCGGCATCACCACCACTGACTGCAGTCGAGTTGGATCCAACTCATAGCGACCCCTCCTTTGGTTTCCAAGGTGGTATCACTACAGAAGTAGATTTCCCAACCTTCCTTCCGAGGAATGGCTGGTGGGCTTGAACTGCCAGCCTTCTGCTTAACAGTCAAATGCTTTAGGCAAAAACTAACATAAGCAGGGTTTAAAACCAAAACCACTGCTATCGAGTTGATTTGGATTCATGGTAACCCATACAAAGAGTAAAACTACCTCATAGGATCTCCAAGACTATAAATATTTACAGAAATAGACACATTTTTCTCCTGTCAGTAGTGGGTATGTTCTAACAGCAGATGTTTCACTTAGAAGCAGAACACTTCAACCACAACACAACCAGTGCTCCATAAATGTGGTATAGTTGCATACAAATGTTGGTTACTCATTTTTAAGAAAGTTCAACCTGTCAAAAATAGACAAATGTAAATAAAGTAACAGCAAGGACAAAATGCTTAATGAGATATTTCAAAGTAGCATACCTTATTTAAGTTTTTAATATTTTTAGGGTTTTTTTTGGTGAAAACAAAGGTATTTCATACAAAACAGAATACTAATGAATATTGGCCTACTGAGCTTTATAATGTTATTAATTAAAGCTTATTACTACAAATAATATAAACTTATTATAAATTTCAATGTAAGATGCTTAAAGTCACAATTCCTAATTTGTAAAATTACAAATATTCATTTTTTGTAAAATCAATGAATGCTTGAATCAATGATTATATGAATGAATCAATGAATCACCCACTACATTTTCAGATAAGGTCATGATCACTACACATTTTTAAGTGCCAAAATATTGAAATACTTATTTATGTAAAGAAAGTGGTTATAGTTCATAAATTCTAATTATAAAAATGGAAGTAGTATATAAAGCTAATTATAGTAGTAATTAAGCCAGTAACTAGATACAAACACACAAATGTGTTTTAAAGAGTTTATAATGTTTCCAGAGGTCCTTTATTTGTGATATTTTAAAAACAGTAAATTCCAGAGGTATGTATTGTTAGAGATATTTGTTATAGAAATTTTGTTATGTATTTCAACTATGTGTTGAATTACATCTAGGTTGGCCTTAGTGCAACAATACATTGATTAAACTTCAAGTATCTTCTAATCACATGGTGAATATATAAGCCATATGCTCAAGTTCAATCAATCTTAAGAGGTATGACATCTTTTATGTTTTTTTTTTTTTTCAGACTTTATTTTATAGAATAGATTTAAGTTGCCATAAGATTATGCAGAAAGTAGAGAAATTTGCCAAATACCTCTTCTTCCCCTTGCACATTTTCTTTTTCTCTAGAAAGTATTCCTATATTTTTTTTTTTCCCCTGTGACGGAGATTTTTTAAAATGATGTTGCAAATGATGTATTGCAAGAAATCATAAAGACACATTATATTTGAGATCTTTTCATTTTTTTAAAATTATCCAAGATAGTTTTTAAAACTTGTCATAATTATTATAAATACTGATTGTTATAAAGTTTAAAGATAGGAGGCAAACAGGAGCATAAGTTTAAAACAACATGAGGAAATAACTTATGTGTCATTGGAATTCCAGAAGAGGAAGAGAAAAATAAAACCACTGAGAAAATTGTCCAAGATTTGTTGGAGGAGAACTTCCCTGATATGATGAACGATGAGAATATATCCATTTAGGAAGTCCAATGAACCCCAAACAGGATAGACTCCAAAAAAAAAAAACACCAAGACATATCATCATCAAACTCACCAAAACCAAAGACAAAGAAAGAATCATGAGAGCAGCATGGAAAAAACAAAAAGTTACCTACAAGGGACAGTCAATAAGACTAAGCTCAGATTTCTCAACAGAAACCATGCAGGCAAGAAGACAGTGGGATGGTATATATAAAGCACTGAATGAGAAAAATTTCCAACCAAGAATTATGTACCCAGAAAAATTGTTCCTCAAATATGATGGTAATATTAGGATATTTTCAGATAAGCAGAAATTAAGGGAATTTGTTTCTAAGGAAGATGTTACTGAAATGAGATGCTTAGACATCATTACATAGACAGATTGTTAAATTTCAAGGAAAAAGTGAGATGAATTGATAAGATATATTTTTAAAAGACTAATTAAAAGAGATATTAGAAAAAGATGTTATTAAATTGAAGGGTAAGATTTTCATAAATAAATATTTTAAAAAGTGAAACATTTTTAATGTAAAGAAGACAAATAATAAGGAATATTGTGCTAGAGGAAGAAAAGAGAGAAGGGAGACTAGACATGACAAAGTAGCCTTAAATATAAGTGGATTTGTTCATCCTAAGATAGCAGGTAAGGAAAAAAAAGATAAGTTAAAATGTATAAAAATATTTTGTATTGAAATTCCTTAGTTGTTAGGGTAAAATTTCTTAGGACTTTTTAATGGGTATAAAGTATTTTTACATTGAGAACAGGCTTGGGTAAGTAGCTATTTTACTCTACTAAATGAGTTAAAGTATATATCATAGTAAATTGTGCAGTTGTTAAAATCATCACATACTATTAAGAACTATGGAGTATATGGACACAGTTTTAAACATTGCTTATGGCATCTTTAGCATAAAAATCAATATGTACTTCATCATTGGAATGATTTTTCAGCTTTTGGTGATTTAGTAGTGAATCCATATGTCACATTTTTGGGGTTCCTCTCAGAAGACTGAAAGGCTAGAACAGAAAATACAAGCTTTCACAAGGGGTGTGAACTGGCATGGAGGGAATTAATGAAGCTCATTAAAATCAGATGTCAGGTAAAGTGAACATAGCATGTGGCAATGTACCATCTGTTCAAACAATATTAGATTAGAATGAATGCTCTTCCATCTTCATTTTTAGATCTTAATAAATAAATATACTGGAACTTTCAGTAACCCATTATTTTCATTTTAAAATTTGCATATATTCTTTCTCACTTTTCAGAGTTAAAATGAGAATTACAATACCAAATATGTGAAAAATATTAACTATATAGTATATTCTAAATAAATACAACCTGGATTTAGTATCATTCACTTTGTTGATTATAGTTTATATGGTAAGAAAGAAAACAAAATGAATATACCTTTGATTTTTAGCCTATTTTTATCTTTGTCTCTAAGATGTGTCTCTTGTAGAAAACATATTGATGGGCTATGTTTTCTTATCCATTCAGCAACTCTCCATCTCTTTAATGATGCATTTAAACCATTAACATTCATTGTAATTATCAACAGTTATGAATTGGTTGATGTCATTTTGTTATGTGCTTTTTCATGGTATTCCTGGTTTCTTTGTTCAATATAATTTTCTGTGTTAAACTCATTATGTTTATGAATCAAGTTGTCATTTCCTTTGTTGCTGTTGTTTTAGTATTTGCTAAATATTTGTGTTTGACCTCTTTTTT
>NW_006922694.1:239571-242690 GCF_000298275.1 Orycteropus afer afer | reverse complement strand
GAGGAGAGATTCATCATTACATCTAGATGGCAACTTGCTAGCTTTTAAGATCCCAGTCACTACTCATCAAAGTAGGAAGTGGAACAATGCTTTGTATAGTATGTTATCAGTGCATTATCTATTTCTGAAATGTAGTATTAATCTTCTGGATTTGTATCTGTAGATTTTGTATTATTTCTAATTTTTCTTTTTTTTTGCCATTTTATTCTTGTATTTTCTTCTGAAATTGTTCTAGGGTTTTTTCTGTGTTTTTGTTAATTTTATTGGTGGTTTCCTTGATCAGTTTCTCAGTCCTTTGGAGGTACTTAAATATAATTGTTTTTAATTGTTTATCAGGGAGTTCCAATGCTACTTCTTCCTCAAGCATGTGTTCTGGCTCCGTATCCTGTTGCTTTATTTCTACTGCTTTATCTTGCTTCTTTCTATGGACTGTGATGGTCTGTTATCTCTGAGATATTCTGACATTGTTGAATTTACATTTAATTGGTGATTGTATGTTGGAGTGATTTGTCCAATATTTTCTCTTTCTTTCTTTGGATGTATCTGAGTAAGGAGGATACTGTGTTCTTCTATTCACTATTTGGCAACACTTATGTGTTCACCACCTGTCTCCTGGTGGTTGCAACAGAGAATAAGAGTGGCTATACAGATCTCTGTTAACCTGTTTGAAGACCTGTTAAGGGTGAGTCAGGTTCAGCTTTCTGGTCATTTTTCTTTGGCTAGTTGTTGGAGAAGGAAGTGGTGCTTTTCTCTCAGTAAGTGGAGCTTCAGAAGGTGTAGGTGTGGTTGAATTGTATGTTCACATTTGCTGTCTCCCTCTCAACTTGTCAAAACAATCATCAAAAAAACATCAAAAAAGTAAAGGCAGGCAGAAAAAACATATACTGGATAAACACAGGAACAATCACCAAAGAGAGAGAGAGAAAAAAGAATGTCAGTAATGAGATAAAATATTTTTAAAAATACTGTAAAAAGCCAAACAAATATGCATAGATAAAGAGGAAAAAAGAAAAGAAAAATCTACACTTTCTGGGAAAAATGCAAAAAGAAAAACAAGGAACTTGGGGAACCACAAGAAAGAATAAAATGGGAACCAGGAAAAGGGCAGAGAAAGAAAACTGAAAACTAGAACCTGCAAAGGAAAGAACAAAGAATAATAATAAAATAAAATAAAAAAATAGTAATTTTAAAACAGATAAAAACTAACAAACTAGAAAAAAAGAGAACAAAATATCTGGGCAGGGTGGGTCAGGGCACACAGGCTCCATCAAAATACACAAACTTGGATGAAATTCCTGCCAGCCCAGCACTTTGGGTAGGAATGAGGAATGGAATTCATCAAGAGAATGTGTGGTATAAGAGTAACAAGGGAAATATTTCCCCTTTGCAGTCCTTGGTGTCCAGTTTATCCTTCCAGTCCCCAGCAAGTAGAGCATTTTTTCAGGTCCTTGGAATCTGGGAGAATGCTGTCACTTTAAATATCCAAAATGGTTGAACTGCTTGTAATCATTCAAAATGACTGTGCCCTCCAAACAGTCTAAAGTCCACAACTGAGCCCGTCTCCCTCTTCTCTGCTTCCCCTTTTCTTTACCAGCCACCAATGCAGTCTTCCATGTGGTCCCTGGCTAGCAGGGCTGATTTTTAGGTAAATGCTTAGGTCCTAACACAATTCAGCAATATCCAAACTGTTCCTGACAGCAGGATCACTGAGAGACTGCTGTTCATGCAGGTTCTTCCACTAGTTGGAACTTAGTCCGCCTCTGTATCCTTCCTTTCAAAGCTCAGGGCTCCAGAATTATCTTCTGTATCTGTGTTAATTGGTTCCCCTTTTCTTTGATGAAGAGGGTCTGTGTAGTTTGTCTGCTTATTCTGCCATCTTACCCTGTTTATGTTATATTTTATTTATGCTTTCCTTTGTTGATGGGCATATATGCTGTTTTGTATCTCTTTTCCTGTAGCAAATAATGCTGAGATTAACATTTCTGTGAGTATATCTCATTGTGTCACAGCCCTTATTGCTCTGAGAATGGTATTACTGGATGTAAAAAGAAAGTGGAGATAGCACCCTTTTATCTCCTCCAACCCAACTAAGCATGGACAGAATAACTATCCACAGCCTAAAAGCTTATTGCTATGAGGCAAGGCTGCTGTCACTCTCCAAACTTTTTAGCAACTCTGAAAACAACCAACTTTTCCACAGCACTCATTATTTCTTTCCAGGGTTTGATAATTTATTACAATAGCCATACAGAACTCATAGAAAATACTCATGATTATTTGGTTCATTAGGGAAGTAACAGGTCAAAATTCAGATTCAGGAACTCTCAGGAAACAATTCTTCAATCAGGATAGCCTTCCCTAGGCCATTCCCTCAGGCACGCCTCTCTTTGACCTTGGACTAAGGCAAATGTTACAAAGCTCTTTTAGCTCTGCCAATAAAAGCCCTCCACTCCTCCAGCATGGGTCTTAACCAAAGGTATTCTCTCTCCATATACCAGGAAGCCCACCTTTTTGTCTCATGCCAGTGTCTCAGTTCTGTTGCCACCACCTTTCTGCCTTCTCTCTATCATCTCTCCACTGTCTTCTCAGTGCAGGAATATTGGGTCCTAGGATGCACTCTACTTCCAGCTTCTGTTATGATGGCAGTGAAATCCCTTTTTCTACTTCTTGGAGGGCTCACTTTAAGCCCAGCGGAGTGAGAAGACTGACCAATCACCACATTGTTATTATTATGTGCCCTCGAGTCGGACCTGACTCAGAGCGAGCCCTCCTTGGGTTTCCGAGGCAGTATCACTATGGAAGTAGATTGCCCCATCTTCCTTCTGAGGAATGGTTGGTGGGTTTGAACTGGCAGCTTTCTGGTTAGCATTCAAGTGCCCTAGGCACTATGATACCAGAGCTCCTAATCACCACAGTGTTGTTGTTGTTGTTGTTGTTAGGTGCCATCAAGTCATTTCCGACTCATGGCGACCCCATACACAACAGAATGAAACACTGCCCAATCCCACACCTGCTCCATGGTCCCTGCTATACTTGAGCCCATCATGGCAGCCATCTTGTTGAAGACTTCCCCCTCCTTCGTCCACCCTCCACCCTACCAAGCATGACATCCTTCTCCA
>NW_006922694.1:237569-239036 GCF_000298275.1 Orycteropus afer afer | reverse complement strand
ATCCTCACTTTCAGCAAGCAAAGTTGTATCATCTGTGTATCTCAGGTTGTTAATGATTCTTCCTCCAATCCTGATGCCACATTTTTCTTCATATAGTCCAGCTTTTCAGATTATTTGCTCAGCATATAGATTGAATAAGTATGGGAAAGGATACAACCCTGACACACTCCCTTCCTGATTTTAAACCATGCAGTGTCCCTTGTTCCATTTGAACAACAGCCTCCTGGTCAAGGTATAGGAGTCAGCTGCGTGGTTCTTTCTCTGGAGAATCTTCTCTTCTGCTTAGAAACTTTAGGCATTGGCATCCATAAACAACCAAAGTCCAGTCCAGTGCAAAGTCCAGTCCAGTGCAAACTGCAGCAACTTAACACCAGCTCAGTGTCAAACATCTTCCTCTTTGTTTGGTTGGGTTCTGGTCAGCTAAGCCCTAGCCATCCCAATTAGGTCATGGGTATCAGTTGCCAAGTTTGGGAGTCACCTTCTCCCCTTCACTTCAGACCAGTCAGTGACGTCTCTCACATCCTCAGTCCTCAGGGACTATTTCAATGCCTGTAGGGTCACAGCTTCTTGCACTTCAGACGGACCAGCCTTCCTCTCATCTCTAGCCTCCATAGCCTGCATCAAAGAGTACCAAACTCAGCCCATTTCTTCTTTACTACACTTCCTCCATTTCCACACAAGTCGACCCAGATGGTTACAAGGGAGCAAAATACAAGCCTACTGCTCACTGGCTTCCTTTACATTCAGTCCTGGAAGGGTTTTCTCTCATGGACCAAGACTTTCCTGCTTTGATACACCCAAAGCCTAATTGCTTGCTCAAAATTCAAAAAGCCAAACAGTCTTTTTTTTTTTTTTTTTTTCCTTCAGGCCCTTTCTTCAAATGCAAATCTTCAATTTCCTCAGTAGTACTGGGTGGGGCTCAGGTTTTCTCCCTAAACTCCTAGTACTCTCTATACACAGGGCTTAAAACAAAAGCCTGTGTTTCTTCTGAGCAAATTCTATTTCCCCTTTTAAACATATCCAATCAAGTATCAGATGAAGGCCGACTTACACACTCTCTATTATGCACACCCCATAATCATTTCTAATGTGAAAACAGGTAAGAGACATTCAATACCCATAGTACATTCAGGTAAACACATAATCCGAAACACATAATCCTTTTTAAAACATTCCAGGTTCATTTCTTCACCTTGATTACAATCCCATTCTATGTATTTGGCCTTGCACCTTTGGCTGGGTATAACCAAAAGCCCTAGCCTCTGGATCAATTATCTCCTTTAAGAGGTAAGACCAGATCAACAGCAAGATGGTGGACTAGGCAGAAAGACTGCACAGACCCTCTTCAAAAAGGAAAGGGAAACCAATTAACACAGATACAGAAGATAATCCTGGACCCCTGAGCCTTGAAGGGAAGGATATAGAAGTGGACTAAACCCCAACTAGCAGAAGAATTTGCATGAAAAT
>NW_006922694.1:232059-232654 GCF_000298275.1 Orycteropus afer afer | reverse complement strand
TACTGCCTCGGAAACCCAAGGAGGGGTCGCTATGAGTCGGGGTCGACTCGACGGCACATAACAACAACAACAACATTATATGGCATAAATAGACTATCAAGCATAACTCAAAATGCACAAACAGCAGAAGAGAAACCAGATGACTGGGACGTTCTAAAAATTAAATTTTTATATGCTTCCAAAGACTTCTCCAAAAGAGTCAAAAGAGAACCTACAGATTGTGAAAAAATATTTGGTAATAACATATCTGACAAGGGACTTATCACAAGAATTTATAGAAAATTTCAACACCTCAATAACAAAAAGGCAATCCAATTAAAAATGGGCAGAAGACATGAATAGACACTTCACCAAAGAGGATATTCAAGCAGCCAACAAACATACGAAGAAATGCTCATGATCATTAGCTATTAGAGAGATGAAATCAAAACAACAGTGAGATACCATCTTGCTCCAGTACTAGTAGCAAAGTTCAACAAGACAGAAAATAACAAATGCTGGCGAAGTTTTGGAGGGATTGGATGGAGGGATTGGAACTCTCATACACTGCTGGTGGGACTGTAAAATGGTGCAACCATTGTGGAAAGCAGTATGG
>NW_006922694.1:231148-231712 GCF_000298275.1 Orycteropus afer afer | reverse complement strand
GTTATTGTAAAAGTTAAGGAAAGGTTTATCTATAGGAGAAAATTTTCTTTATTGATTACCAAGGGTGGGAGGGGAGGGGGGGGACTGCTGTTAGATAGACAGAGAAAAGTAGTGATTTGGGTGAAGAGAAGGGCAATGTACTAAATGTGAGTGATCACTGAGGATGAGAAAGACATAGAGAGGTACACGGGAGGTACAAACAACAAATATGAACCCTTTTGCACATACAGTACTGCATTGTCAGTGAAGGCAAACATGGGTATATGGGTGGATAGATGGGTGGACAGTCTGAAAGATTAGGTATGTCTATGAAATGGGGGCTTTATCCAAGAACATGTATAGGGTTGGCAGAAAATGGTCCTATAAGTTTATGTAAATGATCAGAATTCCCAGGTGTATAGTAGAGCTGACAAGGGGCAAGGTTGTAGTCACAGTTTGGTCACAGCCAGCTACCCAGAGGGACCAAGTAGTTCAACCTGCAGGCTTGGGACCATAGTCGCAGAGGACATCAAGCTCAATTGGCATAACATACTATACAAAACATTGTTCCACCTCCTACTTTGG
>NW_006922694.1:229359-230292 GCF_000298275.1 Orycteropus afer afer | reverse complement strand
CCCAAATCATGATAAAAAAAAAAAAAAAAATCCAAAGTTTCACTTCCCGGGCCCCTTCTTTCTTTATTTTATAAAGTCTTATGCTTCTGTGAGTCTGGAGCCACTGCAAGGAATCTCATGGCTTCTACTTCTTACACCAACTGACAAAAAGCCAAGGTGGCCACATCTCCTGACCTCCTCTAACCACACAAGAGGAAAACAGAATCACTATCAGTAGCCCAAGGCCCATTACTGTGAGGCCAGGCATGCTACCTCCCTCTAGCCCTTTCACCAACCCTGACACCAACCATTCCTCCTGCAGCAAACACCATCTTTCTTCTGGGTTCGATAATGCTCTGCAGTGGCCACACAGAACTCACAGATTATGAGGTTTATTAGGGAAGAACAAGGATACATTTCAAATTCAGGAAAAATGCTCAGTCTCTCTCAGCCTGCCATCTCTCAGACAACAGTCTCTCACAGTCTTTCTCCCAGAAGTGCATGTCCCTCAGTGTCTCACTCAGCAATGCGTGTCTCTTGAGTCTCTTTCCCAGCAGTGTGTGTCTCTTTCACCAGCATGTCCTTCTCAGCCAGCAGTCAGAAAGAGACCTCTTCTGCCTCTAGGAGGCTTCCTTTTGAGCCTGGCAGAGTGGCCAAACTAACCAATCGTAACATCAGAATTCTAAGCACCTGAAAGACAGTGAACTTCCCAGAACATTACTTTGTGCTGCTCCCCACAGAAATTTCCCAGGTCGATGATTTTAACAATCAGGAGCAACTCAGTTTCTCACAGCAAATTCCACTATGGAGTTTACAAAGATTTATGGCCAAAAAAGCCATACCAGGTAATTTACTACAGCACACTAATATATCATCTATTCTGGAGAGTGTTTCATGTGTACTGGAAAAGAATGTATGTTGTGCTGCTGTTTGGTAGGAGTTCTCTGTATGTCT
>NW_006922694.1:225553-228921 GCF_000298275.1 Orycteropus afer afer | reverse complement strand
TGAAGAGTTGACAGTCATGACCCACAGACATACACTGTGGTGAATATTTAGATGGCAGGAGTGCAGCAAACAATAGATGGCTGTTTGCTATAATTCAAAATGGCCACTCTGTGTGGGACTCACTGGCAATGGACTCCTCTGAAGCTCTTTTCTCTGGCTGATTTCTCTCAGCCTCTTCTTATGGTCAGAGTATATATACCTTTGTATTCTTTCCTGTGAGGCTCAGGGTACAGGAATACAATCTCTATCTCTTTCATTTGGTTTTTCAAGTCTGTGGTGGAAGGTCTGTATAACATGTCTGCATAATCCATCATCCTATCTCTCCCAACTACTAATTGTTTCAGCTTTTGAACATTTGTATAATTCATTATGTTTCTTTTTGAAAGTCATAGTTATTGGAAAAGTAATTATATGTGGAATTCTTTCTTTTTCTTTTTCTTTCAAACATACTTTTATAAGGGCTTTAGGTTGTTTTTTTGTCTTCTTTATTGAATTATTCACAGATAGAAATCTTCTGTCACCTTTGTCTTTGTTCCTTTCTATATAAAGTTTTTCCCTCTCCAGTAATGTCATTTTTTTTTTCTTTATCACCAGTTTTGAACAATTAAATTCCATGTGTTATGGTGTGACTATACTTGTCTTTCTTGTTTTTGTTTTATTCAGCTCCTCATATGTTGCATATGTGCCTTTATTTATTCATTTTGCTCAAACTTAGAAGAAATTGGCCTTTATTTATTATATTTATTTATTTATTTATTTTTGCTCACACCTACTGCCTCTTTCATATGTAACAATTATATATATTGATAGGTATTGGAAGATATCTCAAATCATTGATGTTCTTACAATTTTTCAAAAATGCTTTCTTTTTCTGAATTTCACTTTAAATTATTAATTAATATGTCTTCCCTTTGGGAGCTCTGGTAACATAGGGCCTAAGACTTGACTACCAACCAGAAGGCTGGTGCTTCAAACCCACCAGCCACTCCTCAGAGGAAAGTTGGGCAATCTACTTCCGAAGTGATACCGCCTCAGAAACCTAAGGAGAGGTCTCTATGTGTCAAGTCCGACTTGATGGCTCATAACAATAACAACAACAACAGCGTGTCTTCAATTTAATGAATCTTTTCCTCTGCAACAGGAAAGCTATCATTAATCCCATTCTTTCTAATTATCATGTCACATATTTTAATTTTTCTATATCTAGAAGTTGTTTTGGTGTCTTTTAATCTTCACATCTCTACTTAGTTTTTTGAACATAAATAATTCACTTTTTTTCTTGCCTGCTAATTCTAAAATCAGAACTAGTTCAATATCAATTGTGATTGTCTTTAATCCCCATGATGTGTTGACTATCTCTGCTTTTCACTTTTTGCTTGGCATTGATTGACTGTGTTCCAGATAGCAAGAATTTTACCCTTTATCAAACCAGTGGACTAAATATTTTCAAGATAAGTTATCATGGGAAACTTATCCATTACCTCGAAAGGGTTTTGTATTAGCATTCTTATAAATATACTTTATTTATGGTATTTTATTGATATTTGATGATGTTTAATTTCATACTATTTGAAAATACAGTGGACCACCTGAAGAATAAGCTAATTTGTCATAGAAGAAGTACAGCTGGAATGACCCTTAGAAGTGAGAATTGTCAGATTTGGTCTTATACATATTGGTCATGTTGTCAGAAAGATTCATTCCTGAAGAAGGAGAACATGCTTGGTAAAGGAGAAGCACAGTGAAAAAGAGGAAGACCTGCAATGAGATGGATTGACACAGTGAATGCAATGATGGTCTGAAGCATAGAAGAGATTGTGAGGATAGAGGAAGTCCAGGGAATGTGTTTCATTCTATTAGATAAGTTGTTGTTGTTGTTATGTGCCATCGAGTCAGACTCAACTCATAGCAACCCCTCCTTGGGTTTCCAAGGCAGTATCACTATGGAAGTAGTTTGCCCAACCTTCCTTTTGAGGAGTGGCTGGTGGGTTTGAACCACCAGCCTTCTGGTTAGCGGTCAAGTGCCTTAGGCACTATACTACCAGAGCTCCTCTATTGGATATAGGGTCACTATTAGTTGAAGTTTACTCATGGAACCTATCAATAACAAAAACATAAGTGTACTTCAGATTATGATTATTATTCAGTTTTTCTTGTTTGTTTTCTGTTTTGAAAAAGAAACTATACTTTTTAGTTTTTGCTTTAAGATTTGTATGTGGGAGCAGAGGAGAATATTATTATTAGAGCTCATTATTTCTGATTACAGAAGTAACACCTATATGAATACAAAATATTTATAATTTAATGAGGTCACTACTTGTCTATTTATTGTACTGACAAACCTATTGCTCTGAGTTTGTAGGCTATATACCACCAGTATTTCAAATACCAGCAGGGTCACCTATGATGGAAAGGTTCCAATGGAGCTTCTAGACTAAGTTAGACTCAAAAGAAGGAAGGGGCCATCCACTTTTCAAAGAATTGGCCAGTGAAAACCTTGTAAATAGCAGTGAAATACTGTGTGATATATTAATGGAAAACATTATGAATAACCCTGAAACAATGTCCAATAAGTGCCAAAAATGAATCCCTCAGCTTGGAAGGCACTCAAAATACTATCAGGTAAGATCTGCCTCCTCAAAGTAAAGTTGAGCATAATGATGTAGATGAAGTAAACCTTCCAGGCCTTGCATTTGCTAATATGGCATGAATAAAAATGAGAAGAAATAGCTACATACATCCATTTATAATCATAACATGGCATGTACAAAGTATGAGTCTAGGAAAAGTGGAAGTTGTCAAAAATGATATGGAACATATAAAGATTGATATTCTAGGCATTAGTGAGCTGAAATGGACTGTTTTTGGCCATTTTGAATCAGACAACCATACGATCTACTGTTCTGGGAATTGAAGAGGAATGGTGTGGCACTCATTGTCACAAAAATGTTTCAAGATCCATCTTGAAATACAGTGCTGGCAGTGATAGAATAATATCCATACACCTCCAAGGAAGAAGACCAGTTAATACTACTTATATTCAAATTTATGCACCAATCACCAATGCCAAAGATGAAGAAATTGAAGATTTTTCCCAATTTCTTCAGATTTAAATTAGCTAAACATGAAATCGAGATGTACTGATTATTAATGGTGATTGGAATGCAAAAGTCGAAACCAAAGAAGAATCACCAGTAGTCAAAAAACATGGCCTTGGTGATAGAAAGGACATTCCAGATTGCAGGATAGAATTTTTCAGGACTAAGGAATTATTCATTCCAAATATCTTTTTTTTTTTTTTTTTTCAACAACTCAAATGGTGGCTGTACACATGGACTTTGCCAGATGGAGTACACAGAAATCATATG
>NW_006922694.1:219246-225335 GCF_000298275.1 Orycteropus afer afer | reverse complement strand
AAATGTTTGCTCTGGTGGCCTACTGCCTAAGGGATTTGACTGCTAACCGGAAGGCTGTGGGTTCAAACCTACTAACAAGTCCTGGGAAGGCAGTTTGGGCAATCTACTTCCGTTGTAATACCACCTCAGAAACCCAAGGAGGGGTCTCCATGAGTCAGATCTGGCTGGAAGGCATTGTGTGTGTGTCTGCATAGACACAGGCAACCCTAAGGAAGTAAGTGATAGAGCTACAGGGCATTCTTCCTGATTAGTTTCTTACAGAAAATATTATAGACTACATGAGGAAAATACATGAGCAAAATACGTGAGGAGAGAGGTAACTAATTGGAAACAATGCTTTTGAAAATTCTTAATTTCTCCTGATGTTAAAGAGGCAAAAATTAAGAAAGATGTTCTTACCAAAAGTTAAAACCACGGCAATACCAGGAATCTGGTCTTCCATAATAAACCTCAAAAGGATATTGGAAAGGATGTTATCAGATACTATCACTGAAGGAAAACACACTGAGTTATTCCTTATTTTCATCCACAACAATGAAAGAGCTATAAGTCATTCTTGAAACATTGGAAAACTATGCCTGCTGGTGAACTCAAACTAAGAGTTTTTAAGATAAATCCAGAAATAAATATTCTTTGGGAAGTAGATGGCAGTTTTCACACAAATCTATTAGATGATTTAGATGATAAATCTACCTAGAAAATACAGTACAAAATTCTGATGTACATATTAATATTTAATATGAATGTTCTTTTTATTTTCCTAGCTTTTTTCTCTACTTGCTGATTTTACATTCTGAATCACTTACAGACTCTTGCTATTCCTTAACTATGATGCCTATGAAAACACTGTACTTCACACAGATCTTTGTAACTTTATTCATAAATATGTAGAAATTAACCTCAAACTAGTTACAAAATTGTCCAAAAAGAAATCACAAGGATTTTAGAAAATACATAGAGATGAATGAAAATTGAAGCCAATATATTCCATTATAAAGAGGAAATTTATAGTTTCATACAAAAACAAATACTTTAAATTGACTCAATAAAAAATTGCAGAACATCAAGAGACATATAACAATTAAAGGGAATGAGTATAAAACTGCATCACTTGAGGAAGGACCCCACTCCAGTGACAAAAATTTAGACTCCTAATCTTTCACCCAGTCATTCCCAAAGGGACCTATGGCCTTTTTCCGTGATGACTGTTCATTGGGGAATAAAGGAAAATTTCAGACATTTGGGGAATTACTGTACACTGGCTCTAAACTGACTCTAATCTGACATGACACAAAAGATTAATGTGTTCTTACAGTCAGAGGAGGGGCTTATGGAATTCAGTCAATGGACTTTTTGCTCAGGCCCATCTCACAGTGGATCCATTGGCTACCGCAGGCCATTCTGTAGTGATCTCCCTAATTAGAGAATATAATTTGAATCAATATACAAAAAAACTGGCAGAATCCCCACATTATTTCCCAACAGTATTGAGTGAAGTTATTATGATATTAAAAGACAGGCAGAAATCATTAGAACAGCTTATGGCTAGGAAATTAATAGATATAGTCCCTAGTTTATGAATATTTGACATAAATAAAACCCATAATTATGAACCAATCCCTGTAAAGCCTATTCATATTAAAAAGTCAATATATGTACACTGGTTCATAATAACAAATGCTAGCTACTTATTTATGTACTTCTAAGTATTATTATCATTACTCTACTATTATGTTACTGCATGGTTCAAAATCAAGAAAGGAGCATATCAAGGTTGAATCCTTTCACCATATTTCTTCAACTTGTATACTGAACAAATAATCCAAGAAGCTGGATTATATGAAGAAAAACATGACACCAAGATTGGAGGAAGACTCATTAACAACCTGCAATATGCAGATGACACAACTTTGGTTGCTGTAAGTGAGTATGACTTGAAGCACTTACTAATGAAGATTAAAGATTACAGTCTGAAGTATGGATTACACCTCAATATAAAGAAAACAAAAATCCTCACAATTGGTTCAATAAATAGCTTCATAGTGGATGGAGAAAAGATTGATGTTGTCAAGGATTTCATATTACTTGGTTCTATAATCAACACCAATGGAAGCAGCAGTCAAGACATCAGATGATGTACTGCATTAGGTAAATCTTCTGCAAAAGACCTTTTTCAAATGAAGAAGATCAAAAATATCTCCTTGAAGACTGTGCTGTACCTAACTCAAATCATAGTATTTTCAGTAGCCTCTTATGCATGTGCGAGCTGGCCAATGAATAAGGAAGAATGAAGAAGAGTTGATAGTTTGAGGTGTGGAGTGGAAGAAGAATGCTATGAGTACCATGGTCTGTTAAAAGGACTAACAAATCTGTCCTGAAAGAAGTGCAGCCAAAATGCTCTTGGAAGCGAGAATGTCCAGACTTCATCTCACCCACTTGGGTCATGTTTTCAGAAGGAACTATTCCCTGGAGAAGGATATCATGCTTGGTAAAGTGGAGGGTCACTGAAGAAGGGGAAGGCCCTCAATGGGATGGATAGGCACAGGGGCTGCAATGATGGGCTCAGGTATGGCAAGGATCATGAGGCTGACCCAGGACCACGCAGTATTTTGTTCAGCTGTGCATAGGGTCACTGTGAATCGGAGATGATTCGATAGCACCTAACAGCAACAATGACATGTTTATGATATTTTAGTGTATCTGGAATTGTTTCCTCAATGATTTTTTATGCAAAGAAAGGTATGTTATATACTATATACTAAGGCAAATATTTTATTTACTGCCATTTGTTACAAATAGTAATTATTCTCATATATATACAAATTCAACATAATGACAAACTTAGGAACATAACTCATTGGTAATCAGGAAGCTTCCTGTATACAAAGAGCAATATTGTATTTCTAGAGTGACTGCAGAGATTAATGTCTCCATTTAAGACTCGAACAATGTAGCGGTAGCAGTCTCCATTACATCTCCAGTCAACTCACCTATTTGGCTTTTGCAAAAAATAAATCGATCATGGAGAATGATAGTGGATCATAAATTTAGTTATGTGATTCTCTTTATAGCTGTTTGTCCATTTGAAGCTTCATTGCTTCACCAAACTAATACATATCCTGGTATTTGATATACAGCCATTGATCTGGGAAATTACTTTTTCTTGATATCAGTGAATTTATCTCCAGCTGGGAATGCAAATAATAAACCTTCACTGTCATACTGTAGGAGTACCATATTTTTATGCAAATAAAGTGCACATTATGCAGGTTTTTGCAATCTGCACAAACACCTCATGAATTTGTTCTTTGTGTATGCTATGTGTATTAAATTTGTGTACATCTTATTTATATGGACATGCTCTGTGCAAACACACACACACACACACACACACACACATATATATAGGAACTTTTCAGCCTAAGTCATAATTTAGCTTACAAGGATCTTAATTGTCCTTTTCTTTCAAAAGACATCACACTAGTCCATTACATTGATGGCATTAAGCTGTTTAGATATAGTGAGCAAAAATGTGCAATTTCTGGGTAAGACTTCTTTAGGCAGAACTGCTAATGAGGATGAGTAATGTCTCAAATCGTTCATGAATGAAGGTTTTGTCCACCCCACTAACCAAAGAACCATGACCAGTTATCACCAACTGACCACTTTCAGAAATCATGAGTAGAGTTTTTATGAATATTTTTTCTTCTTTACAATTAATAATTTTACATATGTATTTATATCTTATAATACTAAATGATTGAAAAAGAATAGTTGAGAGATGTATCAAGGACATCACAAATAAAGAAAGCAAAGATTGTTAGAGAGTAAGGAGAGAAAGAAAAGAGCAAGATGTATTTCAGAAGAGCCTCTGAAACTTGCTCTTGAACCTAGAGTACCTAAGTGAAGAGAACAACTGATGAAGTAAATTATTGAACTAAAGATTTCAAAGAGGATCTCAGAAAGACAGTATAAAGTATTATAATAAAATGTGCAAAGACCTGCAATTAGAAAACAAAAATGGAAGAATACACTAAGCATTTCTCAAGATGAAAGATACGAAGAACAAAATCAAGCCATGCATTGCAATGTTGAAGTATTCTATAGGCAAAATGCTGAATGATATAAGAATCATCAAAACAAGATGGATGGTATACACAACATACTGTACCCAAATAATTGTTTTCTGCTCAACCATTTCAGCAAGTAACATATGATTTTAAAACCAATGATATTGAAGGAAGAAATCCTAATTGTACTGAAGATATTGGAGAAAAACAAGGTTTCAGGAGTTGATGGAATACCAATTGAGCTGTTAAAAAATGAATATAATGCTGGAAGCTCTAACGTGTGAAATTTGAAAGACAATTACATGGACAACTTACCCAAAGACATCCATATTTATGCCCATTCCAAAGAAAAATGATCAGGAGAATTCAGAAAATATCAAACAATATCATTAATGTCACAGTACATTTTGTTGAAGATAGGTCCCAAACAATTTACAACAGTACATCAACAGAGAACTGCCAGATTTAAGCTACATTCAGAAGATGACATGGAAAAAGGGATATCATTGCTGATTTCTAAAGGATCATGGCTGAAATCAGAGAATACCAGAGAAAAATTTACCTGTGCTCTACTAAATATAAAAAGACATTTGACTGTGTGTGTTATAAAAAAATTATGGATACGATTCTGAAGAATCCCAGAACACTTAATTGTGCCAATGTGGAATTTGTATATAGAGGAAGAGGTAGTTTTTCAAATAGAATGAAGGATATTATGTGTTACAAAATTAGAAAAGAGCTGCATCAGAGTTTTATACTTTAAACATATTTTCTCAATCTGTATGCTTAGCAAATAATCTGAGACGTTGGACTACATGCAGAACAACGCAGCACAGGATTAGAGGAAATCTCACCAATCTGTGATATGCAGATGATACAATCTTGCTTACAGAAAGTGAAGACGACCTGAAGCACTTACTGAGGAAAATTAAAATTTACACTCTTCAGTATGAATTACATACACTTCAACATAAAGAAAACAAAAATCCTCACTACTGGACCAGTGAGCATCATCATGATAAAAGGAGAAAAGATTGAAATTATAGTGGATTTCATTTTACTTATATCCAAAATCAATGCCCATGGAAGCAACAGAGACAAAATAAAATGATGTATTGCATTGGGTGAATGCACTACTAAAATATATTTTTAACATGTTAAAAAGAAAGATGTCTCCATGAGAGCCAAGGTACACCAATGTCTAGCAATGGTATTTTTAATTACCTCATGTGCATGGGAAATTTAGACAATGAATAAGGAACACGAAACAAGAATTGACTCATTTGAATTATGGTACTGGTGAGAAATGTTGTACATACCATGGATGGGCAGAAGACAACAACAACAAAAAATGCTTGGAATAAGTTGAACCAGAGTGATGCTTTGAAGTGAGGATGTTAAGTTTTTGTTTCACTTACATTGGACATATTATCACTGGAGGCCCAAACCATGTAGAAAGCCATCATCATTAGTTAAGTCAAGGGTCAGTGAAAAATAGAAAGTTCCTCAATGAGTTGTCTCTCTACAGGGGTTGCAACAAAGTTCCTAGACATAGCAATGATTGTGAACATGGCACAAGATAGAGCAATATTTTATTAGGTTGATCATGGTGTTGCTATGAGTCAGAAATTATTTGACTATAATTAATAGCAACAACTAGTGAATATTGAATTACAGTTAATCTTGTATATTAATCTTGTATGTTGTGAGCTTGTTATGTTATCTTACTGGTTTTGGGATATTTTGCATAAAAGATCATGCTATCTGTATATAAAGATATTTACTTATTTCTTCTGTATTTATGGACCTTTCATTTATTTTTTCTTAATATTGTAGTGGTTAGAGTTGCCATCTATTTCCAAAAAATATTTTAGTTAAACTTATGGAATGTATTCGTACAACACATACATGGAGTTGCCCTGAGTCAGAGATGATATGACAGCAACCTAACCAGACAGATACCAGAAAAATTGAAAAGTAATAGTATTAGAGGATATCTTTCCTATGGTTAGGATTTTA
>NW_006922694.1:217491-218901 GCF_000298275.1 Orycteropus afer afer | reverse complement strand
AAAAAAAATCATTTCAATGGCCATTCAGAATTTACAGTCATATTCATGATCATTTAGCTTAATAAGGATGTGTTGTTGTTGTTCAATGCTGTTGAGTTGCCACCAACTCACAGTAACTCTATGCATAACAGAATTAAACTCTACCTAGTCTTGTGCCATCCTTACAATCCGAGCTATGCTAGACCCCATCGTTGCAGTCACTGTGTTCATCCATCTCATTGAGTATCTGTCTGTTTTTTGTTTTTTTTTCTGACCTTCTGCTTTACTAATCTTGATATCCTCCTCCAAGGCATAGTCCCTTCTGAAAACGTGACCAAAGTAAATGAAACTATATTTGGCCAATTTCACTTTTAAGGAACATTCAGGTTGCACTTACTCCAGAACAGAGTTGTTCCTTCTTCTGGTAGTCCATGGTATTGTCAATATTCCTCAAAAATACCTCACCGGAAAGGTATCAGCTCTTCTTCTGTGCTGTAGCTTTCACATATACATGTGGCCACTAGACTAAGGGAAATTAGGAGGAAGATTGAGGTAATCCACTTCTGATAAAAATGATGAACTGAAATCCTTAGCAGTAAAACATTATCAGATGTAATGCTGAAAGATGAGCCACTCAGGCTTGGAGGCACTCCAAAATATATCTAGGAAGAACTTCCCCCTCAAAGTAGATGAACCTTAATTATGTGGATATAGTAAAGCTTTTGGGACCTTCATTTGCTGATGAGGCATGACTTAACATGAGAAAAAACAGCTGCAAACATTGATTGTTAATGGGGACATAGAATGTACTAGCTATGAGTCCATAAAAGTAGGAAATTGTAAAAAATGAAATAGAATGCATGAAGAACAATACATATTTAAATATAAATATCATAGGTATTAGTGAGCTGAAATGGACTGGTATCAGTCATTTTCAATCAGGCAATCATATTGTCTACTATGCCTGGAATTACAAATTGAAGAGGAATATTGTCCCATTCATTATCAAAAAGTATATTTCAGGATACAACTTGAAGTTCAGTGCTGTCATTGATAGGATAATATTCCTTTGTCTACAAGGATGAACAGCAAATAATGCTATTATTTAAATTTATGGATCAACAACAAAATCAGTGATGAAGCAATTGAAGATTTCCAACTTCTGTAGTGTCAAATTGACCAAATATGTACTCAAAATATATTGACAGGTACTGGTGATTGAAATGCCAAAATTGGAAGCAATGAAAAAGCATCGGTAGTTCATGAATGAAATACCACTGGATATCCCATGATAGTATTTCATGAGACCAACAACTCAGTCATTGAAAATACATTTTTGAAGAACACAAACAGTGACTGCAGGTATGGTGTTGCTTCCACACACCAGATATAGAACTATATTTGGGGACATAGCTATAACTTCCTGGGCAG
>NW_006922694.1:206386-216711 GCF_000298275.1 Orycteropus afer afer | reverse complement strand
CAGCTACAATAGCTGTCACTTTAACTCCTGGAATGAAGAGTTCCAGGAACAAAGGGAAATCTTTTAGGACCCATCAGAGAGTTGATCCAGACTAATGTGCATATTCCAAGGATAAAGGGCAATGGAAAAGGGAATATCCCTAGAGGAGGATCAAAGAGCCCAGTGTGACAGTGAAGGAAGGAGTCAGATTGATGGGACCTGGGGATTCTTACTTCCATGTAAGTCTCCTACTGAAAACCCTGGATAACTAAGCAGGTGCGAAAATTCTTGATTAATTTTATATTTGATACTTGTAGTGTAATGAATTGCAAGATATGGCATTTCTAGCCATAGTCTTTGTAATTCCCGCCAGATTACTGGGTAGGACCATGCAAATATTTGTCACCTTGGCTAGGCAGCTGGTAATTGTTATTCCCTATAATAGGATTGACAATTAACTCTGTGGTAGAATTTACTGTGAGCAACCAAGTAGTTGCTTGTTAAAGTTATCCACCTGGGGTATTTCCCTTGGAGCAGCATAAAGTAATCTGGAAAAGTTTGCTTTCTCTGAGGCATGCAGAACTCTGATGTTGGGACTGGTTAGTTTTGCCACTATGCCAGGCTTAAAATGATCCTTTCTAGATGCAGAAGAGGAATCTCATTGCTGGCTGAGAGATGCCCGCCTAAGGGAAATTCCCGGTTGAGAGATGGCAACAGTGGAACCAAGAGACACAAGACAATGCAGCAAGATTACCTGGCCCACAGAGGCAGAGGCCAGGCCAAGAGGCCTGGGGCAAGAGAAGCATGTCTAAAACGAACCAGAGGAGAGATTGTCTTGACAGGGGAACTGTATCTTTAGCATGTTCCTAAACTTGAATCGTAGCCTGTTGCTTCCCTAATAAACCCTATAATCTGTGAGTTCTGTGTGGCCACATCAGCAAATTATCGAACACAGCAAAGAGGTAGTGAGTGCCACCAGAGAGATGGTTGGTGTCAAGTTTGATAAGAGGCCTGGAGGGTGGCCATGGATGACCTCATTGGAACAGGCCTTGGGCTGCTGAGGGTGATTCTGTTTTCCTCTTGTGTAGTTAGAGGAGGTCAAAAGATGCTGCCTCCCTGCCCCTTTAGTAACTGGAGCTACTTCTTCTGTGTTGAACACTGCTGAGTACCCTTTAAGCTTTTGCAGAGTGCCAGTAGTGGGAGTTACCAGAAAACTGTCTCTAAGAGATCTTTACAACCTGTTAGCTGCAAAATTGGAGAGGAATGCCTTTTTCATGACTTCCCATATGCTATGGAATACCCATTTCCCTTATTGGGGCTGCACTTACTAAAAATTTGGAGGTGCAAGTTATCTTTGAGAAAGGAAAAGATATAATTGCTGTCCCACCAGAATAAGCTTATGCCATGCATGCAGCAATGATGGAGGAACCTATGTGAACCTGTATTGACCTATTAAAAAAAAAAAAAAATCAATCCAAATGTGTTGGCCAAAGACATTCCTGGGAAGGTGATGTCAGCCTCTCCTGTGATTGTACAATTGAAGAAAGGGGCTTCCACACCATTGTGACCAGAATCAATATTATTTGAGAATGGAGGCTTTGGAAGACATAGCCCCATTGGTTAAGAGGTTTTTGGATACAGGATTTTTGAAGCCATGGAGATTTGCTTACAACACTCAAACTTTCCAGGATAAAAATCTCAGGCCTAGGGACTGAATATAGGTTTGTATAGGATTTGAGGAAGATCAACCAGATTAGGAGGACATTCACTTACACTGGGTGTACTGAACCCTTTATTCAGTACACTAGGTGTACTGAACACTTACACCCAGGTAGTGACAATCCCAGAGGAATGTTCTTGATTTTCCATCTCTGATGTAAAGGATATTTTTCTGCACACCACTCCACTACAAGTCCCAATCTCTTTTTACCTTCAAGTGGACGGAACTAACCACAAGTGTTAAAACCCATTTAACCTGGCTTCACTTGTCTCTGAGTTTCAAAGTTCCCCTACTCTCTTTGGAGGAGCCCTGGCAAATGACCTAAGAAAACTAACCCTATAAAAAGGAGGGGTCTGCACAAATATATGGATGATATTTTTATAGCCAGGATGACTAAGGAGAATCAGTAGCAAACACTGTTCAGAGTCTTTATTTCTTTGAAATTGAAGATGTAAGGTTTCAAGGAACAAGGCCTATTCTCAAAGCCCCAGGTGTTGTATGTGGCTTTGTGATCTCCCAGGGATAGAGAAACCTATCACAGGATTAAATGGATGCAATAGCCATGGTGCTGCCTCTCAGGTCAAGAAAAGAACTTTATGTGTTTAAAGGAGTGGGTGGCTTTTACCACCTTTGGATACCTGGATTTGGTCTGATAGCCAAACCATTATATAATACCTTGAAGGTGGAGGAAAAAGAATCCCTTGTCTGGACCCCAGAGTGTTAAAACTTTTGAACAGATTAAATAAAAAAAGTCTTATAGATCCTCTGCTAGGACTTCTCAATGTACTGAAACCCTATGAAATATCTATGCAGGAAAGACAAGGATTAGTGATGACTCAAATACTGGGACTCACCCAGATACTTGTTGCTTATCTGCCTAAGTAATTGGATGAAATTGGGAAGGGGTGGCCTCCTTGCCTTAGAGCTGTCATGGCCACATTGGACTTGGTCAATGAGATTGAGAAGTTCAGAACAGGATAGCAGATCTTAGTTCAAACTCCCTTCATTGTTGTCTCCATATGGGACACAAAGTGGGGAGGAGGTCATTGGTTGATGGCAGGAATAGTGGGTAGATATCAAGCCATCATACTGGACAATGCAAATGTGACTTTGAATGCCATGACTATCCTTAATCCTGCCACACTTCTCCCAGAAGGAAAGGATAATCTTTAATAGCTTCATAGAAATAATTGAAGAAGTATATTCTAGTCAACCAAACTATCTGTCACACCTTTCCAGAATGCAGATCTAGAGATTTTTACAGACAGCAGCAGCTTCATGATTTAAGGAAACTGAAAAGCTGGGTATGTGGTAGTGCACCTGGACTCAGTTTTGCAAAGTGTGGTTCTATCCCCTGCATCTTCATAGCAGAAGGCAGAACTAGTAGCTTTAAGGCAAGCCCTCTGCTTATCCAAGGACAATGAGTGAATATTATACAGACAATAAATTGTTCCAGCTAGTTTTGCATGCCCATGACCTTCAACACTAAATTGAGGGAGTGAGGATTTTGAGATCTGGGAGGGACATAAAAAGTGTACCAACAATACTGGAGCTGTTGGAGTCTGTGAACAACTGCAAAATTGTTGCAATTATTGATACTCCAAGTTACCAAAAGGGAAAAGGTGTCAAGGATAGAGGCAAAAGGAAAGAAGATGCTGAGGTAAAGAGGGTGACCATGGATAAACCACCCTTGTTGTTCCCAGTTTTAACAAAGAGGAGCTGCTTAAGCCTGTCTACCAATCTGAACTTTTGGAAAGGGCAAGGGGGGGGGGGGCGTATAACAAGGACTTTATTTATGATTGGTATTTTAATGAGAAAGTAAAGAGTTTTTCTCCCAAAAGACCAAAAGTTATCAATCATCCAGGCCCTCCATTGAAACACACATCTTGGAAGAGATGCTACTCTGCAGTGGATACAAATATTACTAGTGGCCTCTTGCCCAGCTAAAGCAGTAAAGGAGATCACCCAGAACTGTCACCGATGTTTGAAACATAATCCAAGTAACAGTGTTCCACATCATTATGAGCCTGGAGTGCAATATTGAGGTTCCAATTTGGGTGAAGCCTGGCAAGTAGACTTTATGGTCTTGCCACAAGCACGCACAAACTTTAAATTTATTTTAGTATTGGTTGATACTCTCTGATGGGCAGAAGCATTCCCTCATTGGACAGAATGAACTACAGAAGTAACCAAAGTCTTATTAATGGAAATCATTCACACATATGGACTCTTGCTTTCAATCCAGAGGACAATGCACTAGCTTTCATCTCTCAGGTGACACACTGAAAATGTTTGGCCTTAGGAATTCAGTGGAAACTTCATGGGGTCTGGAAGCCCCAGTTGTCAGGAAAAGTAGAGAAGATAAACCCCGATATCATGAAAATACTAGCTAGTTGTGTCAGGAAAATAACTTACCATGGAGTCAGTTATTGCCACTTGCTCTACTCAGGATACAAATAGCCCCCTGAAGCAGGCTTAAATTCATTGCTTTGGAATGATGTATGGGAGAACGTTCTGAAGGAAGGGTACCATATCCATTCATGTAATAACAGAATGAAAGGAAATGAAGTAGGTAAAATCTTTAAACAATGTTTTACAAACCATTCATGAATATGCTTTTGTATGATTACCTCATTCTACTGACACCAATTTACTTAAGTTTCTAACAGGAGATAGAGTCTGGTGAAGATCTGGAAGAACTACCACCTGCAAGACCAACGTGAAATGCTAATGCCTGTGCAAAGTGCTGATGACAGCTTATTCTTTCCTGATATTGGCAGGAACCACAGCCTGAGCCCTTTACTCCTGAGTGAAGCCTGCACCAGCGGAATCTGACCCTTCAGCCTACTGAAGACAAGACCCCTCCTTCCTGCACTTCACTTTCAGGTCTTAGATATTTGTTCAAAAAGAATGGGTAAAACTCTGTGGGGAGTATGGATTTTTATATTTGGTATCAACCACTTTCTGGCCTTAGGTGAACTCCCTCTGGTAATTTATAAGCAAAAGGAATTCTAACTCTAGAAGTAGGAGACAATCTCACTCTCCTTTGTGTTGTCTCTAGTCTTTTCCCAGCATGTCTTATCAACTGGGTGAAAAAGAACCTCAAAATAGGAGAAGAATAAAGAATATATATGTTTAAGGAAATTCCACTTTTCTGACTGACTACTCTATAGACCCATAATGGAGATCTAGGAATAGAGACCTTTTGTTTATACAGCTGATGCTACCTTAGCAGATGTTGGGGTCTATTGTTGTGTTAAATATAAAAAGAGATTTCCTAAGGACTTAGACATCTCATAGTCATATAGGCTGAGGATTGCATGGTGTACTACTTACTTGGACTAATTGTTTCCATGATCTTTGCTTTTCTTCATTCTTCTTTTCTCTGGGGGAGGAGAAACCCATCATTACATCTGGATGGCTGCTTGCAAGCTTTTAAGATCCCAGTTGCTACTCGCCAATGTAGGTTGTAGAGCAATCTATCGTGTAGTATGTTATGCCAATTGAGCTTGATGTCCTCTGCAACTATGGTCCTGGGCCCTCAGGTCCCATTACTCACTCCCTTTGGGTAGCTAGCTGTGGCCCAGAAGTGACTACAACTTTGTCCCTTGTCAGCTCTGCTATATACATGGGAATTCTTACAGAACATAACAATACAGTTGTAGAAACTTTGTCTACCAACCCTATACATGGTCTTGGGCACACTCCCCCCTGCATAGACATACCTAATAATTCAGCCTATTCACCCATCTATCCATCCATATATTCATGTTTACCTTCACTGACAATGCAATGTTTATCTTCAATGACAATGCAATATTGTATGTGCAAAAGGTTTCATCTTTGTTGTCTGTACCCCCCATATACCTCTCCATGTCTTCCTGCTCCTCAATGCCACTGTGTTGATCACTCACATTTGGTACATTGTCCTTCTCTTCACCCAAATATATACTTGTTTCTACCTATCTAACAGTATTCCCTCCTCTCCCCTCCCATTCCTGGTAATTGATAAAGAAAATTTACTTCCACATATGAACTTTTCCTTGATTTTTTACAATAATAGATTAATACAATTATTTCTCCTTCTGTGATTGACTTTTTTCACTCAGCATAATTTCTTCCAAGTTCATCCATGTTATGCAGTGTTTTGCAGATTCTACATTATTTTTTAGTTTTGTGTATGTACCATAGTTTGGTTATCCATTCTTCAGTGGATGGACACCTACATTGTTTCCATCTTTTGGCTATTGTAAATAATGTTGTGATGAACATAAGTGTGCAAATACCTGTTCTTGTCCTGGCTTTCACTTCTTTAGGCTATATACCTAGTAGTAGAATGGCTTGTCAAATGGTATTTCTAATTCCAATTTTGCAGGAATTGGCATAGTTTTCTGTAGGGACTTGCTGGCATATTCCCCTTTGTCTCAGAAAACAGCAAGGGGAAGCACCCATTTGAAAGCACTGGGTGCATTAAAGGATCTGGAACTCAGATTGAACTCTTGAAATCCTGGATCTGCAAACAGAAATGCTGAAAAGAGAAACATGCGCACACACTGCTCTCAGAAGAGAACAATCTGAAAAAGTAAAAACACAGATCCTTATTATTTCTGGCATGGGAAAAAGACAGATTAAAGAGTACAATTTAGACTAGAACTCAAAGAATTGGCTTTCATCCCTTTTCAGAAGGTATAAAAATAAAGTTGCAGCTCACATGGGGGCTGCAGTCTTGTATCGTCTATGTGTGTGTTTGTCTCTTTGTGTTTCATTTCACTTATCCAGTCTGCAACAGTGTTCCATAGTGGTTGTACCATTTTACAGTCCCTGTATCAGTATATGAGAGTTTCAATCTCTCTGCATCTTCACCAGCATTTGTTATTTTCTGTTTTGTTGAACTTTGCTACTAGTGCTGGAGCAAGATAGTATCTCATTGTTGATCAAAATCAATATTAGTTTTCCAAGTATATAAAAGTAGCAATACATGTACGTATGTATATATATATATATATACCATTATTTTCAACTTTTCAATGCCCTTAAGAAATCTATTCATCAAACCAAAGCCATATTAATTACTGTTGAGTTTATTTTGATTCATAGTGGCCCTGGAAGACATAATAGAACTACCCCCATAGAATTTCTAAGGCCATAATTTATTGTGGAGGTAAACTTTCACGTCTTTCTCCCAAGGACAGGCTAGTGGGTTTAAACTGCCAACTTTACAGTTAACAGCTGAGTGCTTAACCAGCGTGTACCAAGACTCTTTCAGATCTGTGTGTAGGTATGTAATAACTTGGAATATATAATGCAAGCATCCCTTTAATTAACCTAGAATACAATGCTTAAAGTATTTAAACAGGTATTCTTAAACTGCTTGACATTATTACTTTTCTAATTTAATATTCCCCCTTTAAATATTTTTAACAAGTAAAATCCAGTAAAGCAATTTAAATTTACTTTTAACAAAATTTGTTCAGCTCATAACCATAACTTACGCATAATCCCTTTACTTTACAAGGGAAGCAGTGTAAAGTGTTTCTGAAACATTCATAGAAAAGCACTCCCCCAATCAAATCCATTTCTCTTTTCACAGCATAAATCAGTGATAATTTTATGTTCTTTCAATGAACTTATGTTTTCATACCTCTTTTGTGAATGAATAATTCACTGAAAACTTGCATTTCTTCTATAATGCTAAATGTGGCAATTCACAATAAATAATGAAATATTATTTCTAAGTTTACCATTATTTTAAGCATGGAAAAAAACAAAAGATAATGTTTAACATAAAATATCGCTAAGGATAACATTTAGGCCTTTTAAGACTGAAATTTTCAGGGGGAGCTTTTAACATGCCAGGCACATATGCCTGGGACATGCTTATTCATAACACCAGATAACCTTTACAAAGAACTTAAAATCCACAAAAAGTAAAGATTTTGGTAAATATTCAAGAAACTTATATATGACCTTTACATACAGTACTTCTGTATAATTCTAAATTATAATCTCAATTTATTTCTAAAAAGATAACTTTCAACTAATAATTTAGGGTGAGCTTACACAATTTTCTATGAATTTCCTGATTAAAATATTTTTTCATGATTTTCTTAATGGCACACTTTATTTGTTCATTTCTAAGACTATAGATAATCGGGTTCAAGAGAGGGGGGATTATGGTATAGGACGCAGAAAGGACCATATCCTGGATGGTTGCAGAGACTGCCGATGGCCTTAGGTACACATAGAAGATTGAGCTGAGGAAGATGGACACCACGAGGATATGAGGGATGCAAGTGGAAAAGGCCTTTTTTCTGTCTTCTCCACGTGGAAACTTCAGCACAGCAGAAAATATGTAAATATAAGACCTGATGATGAAGACGAAACAACCTCCACAAAATATCACACCAGAAGCAAGGAGTGTCATCTTATTGCTGAAGGTGTCAGAGCAGGAGAGCTTCAACAGAGAGGGGATGTCACAGAAAAACTGATGAATAACATTAGAATGACAAAAGGGCAGTCTGAAGGTGTAGCCTGTGTGGAATCCTGAGTAGACCAGACCACTGAGGATGGAAGCCAGTGTCATCTGGACACAGAGCCGAGGGTTCATAATCACAGAGTAGTGGAGAGGCTGGCAGATGGCCACATAGCGGTCATGGGCCATGATGGTGAGGAACACTAGCTCCACATATGCAAAGTAAATCACAAAGAAGACCTGACCTACACATCCTGCCTTTGAAATGGTATGGCTGTCAAGCAGGGCATTGATAAATGAATTAGGGACTGTTACAGAAATGTAACAAATATCTAAGATGGACAGATTTCTGAGAAAGAAGTACATGGGGATGTGAAGACTCTTGTCTAGTGTGGTGATGATAACAATGAGAAAATTCCCTATGAGAGTCACCAAATACATCAGAGAGAATGATGATGCACAAAAAATCCGTAGTTCCCAAATATCAGAAAACCCCATCAGTAAAAATTCCATCTTCATAGTGGAATTGGGCATCTCTGGATGAGACATCTCATACCTGGGAGAAAAGGAAAGAAGTCTTGAACCCATGAAAAATTAAATTAGGAGATGTTTTTCAGTTATTTTTTTCTTACTCCTTTCCTAATTCCAATGTCCCTAATATTTTGGTATGTAAAGCATGTATTACTTTATTACCTGTCTTAAAGTTTTTATTTCTATTGCAGAAGTGAACTGAAAGTCACAACTTTTTTTGTCAACATCACACATACAAAAAAGTAAAATAAAAATAAATTCAGCACCAGCGAGTCGAATCCCACTCATAATGAGCCATCTTAGGGTTTCTTCACTTATAACTGTTTAATGTAGGTTTTTCTGTATTGACTTGTGAATATCTATTTTCCATGATAAAATATATAGATAGAAAAAGGAGTCCTTGTGCAGTACAGGCAATTAACATGCTTTTTGCTACGGAAAAAGTGGCAAGTTAAAATCCTCTGAGAGCTGCCACACCATAAAGGCCTGGTGATCTACTTCCAAAAACATCAACCTCAGAAATTCTTATGGAGCAGAGCTGTATTCTGAAGTTCATGGGATCAACATAAGTGGGATTTAACTGGATAGAAACCTTTTTTTTTAATGTAGATAAACCTTATATAACTCTTTTAGGTTTTTAACCTTGGAGTTAATGCAATGCTGGAAATTGGAATAAAATACTTTACATGTTTCCCAGTCTTACATTCTTATTTTGAAGCCATAATAAATATTTGGGAATACTTCTCCTTTCCTGAAGTAGTACTATAAGCATGTTGTTGTTGTTGTTGTTATGTGCTGTCAAGTGGGACCTGACTCATAGCGACCCCTTCTTGGGTTTCCGAGGCAGTATCACTACGGAAGTAGATTGCCCAACCTTAGTAATGTCAAAATTAAGTTCTACAACTATGATGTACAAGCAGACCAAATTTCCTTACCCCATGCATTTACTTTACCCTGAATCAACTTCTCCTTTTTCTGCTAACCTTATTCATCAAATTGTTTTTATACACACTTGTCTATCATAAAAGGGAAATATGTCCCTCCCTTCAGTAGAGGGCTCCTGCTTCCAGTTCCTCTTAAAGTCTTACTAGTCTTTCTCTGATATATTTTCATTTACATCTTCAGTTTTCCAACTTTCTTTCATTGTACTTGCTGAAAGACAAAACATCAACAGACCTGTGGCATGAAAGTTTATAGTAGTAATTAAGTTTATTTTTTCTTCATCTTATAGTACTAATTTTGCTTTTCCTTTAATTTATCTTTAATCTTTTCTGTAAATCTCTGAAAGTTTTTCATCATCTACATCACTAATCACATTGTGATTTGTCGCAATATCTGTGTCCTTGAGTAAGTGTTGATTTCTTTTACCTTTTTGATTTACTCAACAACAGACATATTAACTACTTTCCCCTTCACATATCTGTATTACCTGTAATTTTCTGAATCTCTTCTATCATTGTCTTTGCAACACTTTCTTCTCATTGCCTCATAAGTATAATAAGTACAATATCAGCAACAATAATGATATTAACTGACATTTGGAAGAACAGACAAGTAACCTATCCATGGTTAACTGATATTCCAGTCTTCTGTATTTGGAATTAATGAACTCCCAAATTCTGC
>NW_006922694.1:199671-205896 GCF_000298275.1 Orycteropus afer afer | reverse complement strand
GTCTTGCAAACCCAATTAGACAGTTCTACTCTGTCCTATAGGGTCACTATGTCAGAAACAATTGAGTGGCCATGTTTTTTGTCTTTTTTTTTTTTTTTAATCAATATATTCTAGATTATTGTTTAAAGTTGGTATAATTGAGGGGATAAGCGTAATAAATTATAGTGATTAAGAAGGCTCATTTCTTAAGACTTATTTCTTAAGTTCACAGATAATATGTCTACATATACTATAGAGCTAACAGAAGACTAAGTTATAGTAACTTCTTAAACATATCCAAAAACCTTGAGGGAGCCAGTCACTGGGCCAGCAGGCTTGGAGCCATGGTGATAGGGGTCATCAAGCTCAATTGGCATAACATGATACACAAAGACATTGTTCTATATGTTGCTTTGGTGAGTAGCAGCTGTGGTCTTGAAAGCTTATAAGTGGTCATGTGAGATGAAACATCCAGAGCAAAGAAGAATGAAGAAAATCAAAGATGCATAGAAACAATTAGTCCAAGGGGGTATTGGACCATGAGAATCGCAGCCAGAGGACTCTGAGATCAGAAGAACTAAACGGTATCTAGTTATCACTGTCAACCACTAACAAAGGGATCAGTTGAGGAGTTCCTGTATAGAATGAGATAAAAATGTGGATCAAAGCTCAAGATTACAAAAAGACTACACTTACTGTCTGAAAGACACTGATGAAACTCCTGAGACTATAGCCCCTCATCATCCTTCAAGTTGGGAATTGAATTCACTCCTATGACTTCCAGCCAAACAATAGACAGGCCTACAAGACGAACATCTATGCCAAGTAGGAACACTCTTTAGAGCAATCAACCATGGGAGAAAAGAGGGCAGCATTGGCACAGGGAGATCACTTAGAGGACAGGAATGCATAGGAAAGAAGGTCACAGGGAGAAGGTAATGACAGGAAGAAAGTGAGAAGCCAGCTAATAAATTATGGGGATGCAATCAATATCATGAAACAAAATGTGTATGAATTGTTCAATGGAAAACAAATTAATTTTCCCTGAAAACTTTCACCCAAATCACACACACACACACACACACACACACAAGAGTATGATTTTTCATTTATCTGGGTCAAAATAATGTGTATCTATCTCTGTGTAAAATTGTCAAGTAACTGCAATTGCACTTTAAATAAACTGTTATGTAAGTAAAGATACATGTTTTGCTTTTAAAACCAAATTAAGTATTTTTTCTGCCTTGCATAAAGAAAAGCTAAGCAGATAATTTTTTAAGTCATTCAATAAATTAAAGTAACACTTTATTTTCCAGTGCAAATAATAATTTGAAAATTTTCTTTCCTGATTTGATTTCTTCATATATTAATTTGAATGAGGGCTGCAGCTCTGGAGTTTATATCCTGGTACTGATAGAAATTTTAAAATAGCTTTGAAATAATAATCTAATGCTAACAAAAAGACTAAGATCTTCCCAACGAGTATTGAAAGGTTAAAAGTTTATCCGATTTCTTGGTAACAATTTCAATTTTTAAAACATATTGTCTTTATTAGTAAACATCTGAGTTAGCTAATCAGAAGATTTTTGCACCACCAAAATAGAAATATATATATGTTACATAGGATATTAAGTAAAGCCATATTATTATATTGTGTCATATATTTTTACATCTCTTGAAAAAGCTTTCTGGTAAACATTAACTGTAAATAAAGATGGGAAATCATGTGTATACTGCATTTTTTTTTTTACATAAAACAGAAAAAATAAATGGAAAGATATTAATGGAAATAAATAGCTGGCAATAGATAAAGAATAAAAATGTAAGAAACAGAGACTCACCAAGGTATTTTTCATTGCCATGATAAGGAAAATGAGGGAGGGGCTTATATTTTCATTTTTTTATCCTATTGATTATTGATTTAATTATGGGGAAAATAAAAAAAAAAAACTTCACTGCCTTCAATTCAGAACCGACTCATACCAACCCCTTCTTGTGTTTCCGAGGTGATATCACTACAGAAGTAGATTGCCCAGTCTTCTTTCTGAGGAGTGGCTGGTGGGTTTGAACTGCCAACTTCTGGTTAGCAATCTACTTATAGCTATAATTATTTATATTTCAAGAATGTTGGTATGTAACTAATTATAATATACATGTTAATTAAAATATGCAAACTAATTTACTTTATTATGAGTTTATTATTATTATTATTATTATGAATTGCATGGGTATAATATTTCTAGAGAATGATATAAGTAACTTACTTAGTTATATCAGTTAGGACACCTTACAGAGTTGACATACTGAGAGTGGTTTTTAAGTTTTAAGTGGAGCACTTTCTAATGAAGCCACAATTTTGTTTTGAAACAACATCACCACTATCCTTTTCCTGATTATGCATGGTTATATATAGAGAACATAACCCATGCAACATTAGTTTAGGGACTATAAAGCTTATATACTGGTCATTAAGATTAAAAGATAAGTTTGATAGTCTGACTATATCCAATACATGTAACTCATGATGAGTGAAGAAAATGTAGAGTATAAATCATTCAATTCATATGTTATTAACTTTGTTTTCTAATTTATATACATAAAACATTGGTATCTCTATTTTGAATTAATTATATTTCCACCACATAAATCACTCTTATACACAAGCATTAAAAGACCAAAAATTTCTTCTCCTGAAACACAAAATGCTTGATAATTAAACAAAATCTACAAATTAAAAGAAGTTGCATTTACACAAACAAGACACATTAAGCTTTTAATCATTAACCAGTCATTCATCATCAGTAAAGAGCATATGTTTGAGAACTTATTTAATATAATCATATGCTTATTTTTTTGTGAAAATAGATCAGCCTCTTTATGAAGGTAAGTGCTGCCTATATTTCATATCTTGTATATTTATATGCTTGAAGGCTTCTGAAAATACTTATATTTTCTGCAATAGCATTACCATAAACTTTATTAATATATTAAATTAAGTAAAACATTTTAGACAGTCATAGGGTAAAAACACTATATATATGAAATATACATTACTCATTCTAAATTTATGTTTACCCCAAATTGTTCTAAGCTTTACTTTCTTCCTGGTAAAATAACATACATTGCAAAACAGAAATTTTGGATTGCAAAATCTGATTTGTCTCTTCACTTGAACACTTAATTATCCTCAGTATCTTAATCCTAAAGCATTGTTTGTGTAGTATGTCTTAGATGCATATTGTTTGGAAACATTTTAAAAAATAAGAGTCCTTAAAAGAGTATTTACTTCTGTAGTGATACTCCCTTGGAAAACCAAGGGGGGGTCGCTATGAGTCAGGTCCGACTTGACGGCACATAACAACAAACAACAACATGTTAAAGGAAATTTTTTACATTATTGAAAATTATTTTCTAAGTAAGCAAGTTTGCCTCTCTATATACTCATGTGAATCCTTTCACAAACTGAGGAAATAATAATTTCATCCCTTCTTATAAATGGAAAATATCAAAGGACTATGCTACACAGCGTCATTGGCTGGAACACATTTTCCTAAGGAGAAAATAATTAAATAGTGCATAATGTTTGTGTGTCCATAGGAAAGGTATATTTTTATAACTTATAGAACTAATAGAAGAATCTATTGATTAATGATTTAATTGATTTTTTTTCAAAGAATCATACATTACTTTATACATTCACTAGTTAGTTGATTCAGTCATTCTAAAATTATGACCTTAATATTTTTCAGTACTTGATCAGAGATTAATCCATTTGCTGTGAGTTGATTCCTACTCGTAGTGACCCTACAAGATAGAGCAGAACTACCCCCTCAAGTTTCCAAGGATATAATCTTTATTGAAGCCAGTTGTCATCTCTTTCTCTAGTGGAGTGGTTGGTGTGTTGGTGAGGCACTGACCTTTTGGTTAGCAGCACCACCAGAACTCATTTGGTTAGACATTATAACCTAGTTTTTAATATGGAATATAAATTTGAAGATTTACATGTAATACAGCATATATTACTTTTTTAATAGTTAAATATTCTACTATATGTTATACTGATATACTTTCATATTCCTGAATTACAATTTTGCTTTTTGCATAAGAATTAGAAAACCCTCTCAGAAATTACTGATAGACATGTATGTTGTTGTTGTTGTTGTTATGTGCCGTCGAGTCAAACCCGACTCATAGCGACCCCTCCTTGGGTTTCCGAGGCAGTATCACTACAGAAGTAGGATTGCCCAACCTTCCTTCCGAGGGGTTGACTGGTGGGTTTGAACCGCCAGCCGTCTGGTTAGCAGGCAAGTGTCTTAGCCACTATGCTACCAGAGCTCCATAGACATGTATAGAGCTATTAAATTATTTTTTGCAGGGCTTTGAAATTTCAATTGGTGGTTACCTTAAAGACAATTACTCTAAAATTTTGGATTCACTAAATTATGTCTATTTCCACAGTCCTTCAGCTGATGGGTATGTTGTTAACATATTGCTCACTGATTCACTTCTTTGTTTCTGTTCATGAGCACTTACTGATTTTTTAAAATTTATTGCAAATGCACTATTTATTATTATAAAATGTTTGGTTTGAGTAACATTTCAGAGAAATATTAAGGTAAATGTGTTATAACAGTAACTGTACACAGTTTGTTTTCAGTTCTAATTCATTGTGTCTCCCCAAACAAGATAGGAATAGAGTACAAAATAGTGAGAAGGAGCTTGATAGAGAAAATAGAAATAGAATATGACTGAAAATGATAATAATTACGAAAAAATACTCACTAATTTTACCCTAGATAGAGGAATTCTTTCTTCAATGGTAGTTTCTGCCATACAGGTGATCAATTGTAGCTAATCAAAATATCCAAAGCACTGACTGAAATATCACTCTTTACATATTTATAAACTACAGAAGCAACATTGGATGTAAGTTAACCGTGGCCATAGAGTTTCTATTTACATAGTTTTGTGGCATTTACCTTGCAATCATAATCAAAACTTTTGGGATTTTAGTCATGGTCATTTAGTAGTCACCAGAGTCTTGAAAGGAACTCAAGATACTACTCCATTTTAGCAGTAAATGAATTTGATCCAATTAAAGTGTCCAATTCACCATGTGTCGACACTGATGTTTTCCATCTGGACACAGTACTAAACAGAGATCTCATAAAGTATTTTCAAATAAATTGGCATTTTACCACTCTAGTATTATGGCATTATAAAAATGATGGGGAATTATTGTATCTTCACTCAGAAACACGTTAAGGATAGAAAACATGCATTATAGAGGCTTTGAGGTATAGAAAGAGCTCTGCATTAAACATTAGTAAAACTACCTCAGCTGCAAATTGGGCAAGTAACCAACTTCTTAATCTTTTCTTGTAGAAGCTCTGATTATGCAGAAATGAAGGAGTGAAATATGTGCCTGCAGTAGTAATCAAGCATTTTTATATCTATTGTAACAAACACGTTTAAATGGCTGATTTAAACAACAATAATAATAAAAAGAAAGAAAGAAAGAAAGAAAATCTCCATTGAGAAAAGAATAGGGGTGGTTCTGTGGGAGAATCCGTGCCTTTGATATGGGAGACCTGGTTTCAGTGCCTGGACAATGCACACCAGACACAACTACCACCTCTCTGTCAGTGAGGACCTGCCAGTTGCTATGATGTTAAACAAGTTTCAGCAGAACTTCAGGCTAACACAAGTTATGAACAAAGGCTTTGTAATCATCCATTTAAAACCCCATGGATCACAAGTGATTTGTAAATGGTCATCAGGATGATGGACTGGACAACCTATCACTATGTTGTGCATGAGTCCTCATGCATCAAAAGCTGACTTGATGGAAGTTAAATATCACAACCACAGGGAATGTAATGCATTTAACTGGTCAAGACTCACACTGATCTTGACTGTGGATCCCTTCAGTCCCTAAGATTATGAGGGTACAAATGAGGACACTGCCAAACTCTTCACAGGGCACCTTTGATCCATTATCCATTATGGTGTCATATCACCATTCAAATAATGTATATTGTGCACTTATTTTTATACATTATTTTGGGAGATGTAAGTAAGTTAGACAACAAAACATCAACAACAGCAATCACCTCTGCAAAAAGTAATTATTTTTGAGAGGCGGAGCAAGATAGCGGACTAGGCAGAAGGATTGCACAGACCCTCTTCAACAAAGAAAAGGGAAACCAATTAACACAGACACAGAAGATAATCTTGGACCCCTGA
>NW_006922694.1:189537-192865 GCF_000298275.1 Orycteropus afer afer | reverse complement strand
AGACAAAGTATATGTGAACTGCTGTATGAAAAGTGAATTTACTCTGTAAATCTTCACCCAAATCCTAAAAAAAAAAAAAAAGTAATTATTTTTTATATCAACATGTTTCAAAAGAAACTTTAATAAACAGAGTTTAAACCCAAAATAATGACTGTCAAATCTACTTGACAGAGTAGAACTATCCCATAGAGTTTCCAAGTTATAAATCGTTATGGAATTAGATAGTCATATCTTTCTCCCATGTAGTACTTGGTGGGTTCCAACAGCAGACTCTTCAGTTACAAGTGGAACCCTTTCTCCACAGAACCATCTGTGCTCCTTAAATAGGGGACATCTAGTTATGCATATTGAATATTCATTTATAAGCAAGCATAACCTATCTATAAATAGGCTGATATAAATTAAATAAGAGGAACCAAAATACTTAGTGATCTATTTCAAAGTACTCTAGTTTATTTAAGTTTTTAAATATGCTAAATTTTATGGGGGGAAATAACAGTATTTTACATAAAACAATACCCAATACACATCACCTTTCTTATTTTATAATTTTATTAATGAAAATGAACTTACCACAAATAATATATGCTTACCAAATGTTGCAATGAAAGATGCTGAAAGCTACTATTCCTAACTCATAGAAGTATAAAAATTCATTGTGGAAAAAATTAATGAATCCATGAAACAATGAATGAATAAATAAATAATACATATTTTCAGATAGGCTCGTGATTATTATGTGTTCATATTTTTCTGGATCTTGTGTTAGAATTTCACTTTTGTTGACTTTCATTCTTATTCTCCACTCTGTGTCTTCCTCTGCTTTGATCATTTTGTGCTGACCTCTCCTTTTTCCTATGTTGCCTTGACCTTTCCCCAATTAATAATTGTCTATCCTGCAGTTAGCAACTTAGCCTCCCTTCTATCCGATTCCTGGTAACTTTCAAATAATGCTTCTTTCTGTGTGTCAATCTTTTCTTGACTTTTCACAGTAGTGTTCTGATATACAATTTGTCCTTCCATGATTAATTTCACTCAGCATAGTGTCTTCTAGTTTCATCCATGTAATGCTGTGTCATCGTTAATCTTTAGCGTTGCATAATATTCTGTTGTGTGTATGTATCATTGTCTATTTATCATTCATAATTGATGGACACTTAGGTTGTTTCCATTTTTTTTTCTATTGTGAATAATGCTGTTATAAATATGGATATGTAAGCATCTCTTCATGTCACAGCTCTTATCTCTCTAGGATATATACCTAGTAGTGGGATTGCTGGATCACATGGAATTTCTATTTCTAAATTTAAGGAAGATCCATACCACTTTCCATAGTGATTATGCCATTTAACAGTCCCAATGGCAGTGTATGATAGTTCCAGTCTCTCTACTCTCTCATCAGAATTTTTTTTTAACTTTGTTATTAATGTTGGAGTGAGATGTTATCTCCATGTCATTTCAATTTGTTCTACTCTAATGATCGCAAGCGTTTCTCCATATATTTTTTGGCTATCTGAATGTCTTCTCTGCTGTACAGTCTGTTCATGTCTTCTTCCCATTTTTAAAGCAAATTGTTTGACTTTTTGTTATTGAGGTGCTTAAATTTCCTATCAATTTTAGAGATTAGTCCCCTGACTAGTAGGTTCTCATTTTACTCTTTGAAGAAGTCTTTTTATGTGCATAAATGTTCAGTTTATACAAGGTACCCATCATGTATTTTATCTTCTTCTTTTTGTGCATTTTCAGTTATATTCAATGGTACATTTATGCCATGTATTAGGATCCCTAAGAATGCCTTTGTTGTTTCTTTGATTATATTTATGACATTAGGTTTCACATTTAGGTCTTTGGTCCACTTGTAATTAGTTACAGTATAAGGTTTAGATATGGAGCTTGTTTCTTTGTTCTGCAGATGGATATCCAGTTTTGCCAGCATCATTTGTTAAAGAGACTATTTCCTCACTGTTTAATGGGTTTTGATTCTTTGTCAAAGGGTCAAAGATCAGCTATCAAAAATCAATCAGACAAAAAGAGAATAGGTGAAGGATATGAACAATGAAGTCTATCAACTTGAACTAATTGCCATTTTTATAATCTTATACCACAAAACTGTAGGTTATATTTTTTTTTTCAGATGTGCATATAACTTTTACCAAAATAGGCGATATTCTAGCCCATAAGGAAAGTGTACACAAAGTTAAACAGACTGCAACCATGCACAATTTGATCTTTACCTCAGGGTACATTGAGAGGAGAGTATCAAGATCTTCCAGTATAAGTTTTCACCTAGATTTTACCTCTTATATTTTTATCAGCTTTGCTTCACAAATTATGTAGCTTGATTGTTCTAATGAGTACACACCGCTACGGTATAAGTTTTCACTTTATAGACCCGTGAATTGTTTAGCTAAAGTTAATTCAAGGAGTGGGTACATTATATTTGAGGCCTGAAATGATGTTTGTTGGCCAAATACCTGCAGTTCTACCTGTGTCTATATAACAATTAAGCCTGGCTTTTTTTTTTTTTTTTTAATGATTTGGTGTTTTGGTCTACATTTTTCCCCTGTTCTAACAATGGCTTTCTATTCTGAACTTAATCACAGTGGTTGGTAGTGGTAGCTGGGCACTGTCATAGTTTTTCTGGTCTCATGTGTTTGAGGCTGAGGTTTTCATGGTCTATTAATCCTTTGAACTAATTATTTCCATGGTTCTTTTATTTTCTTCACTCTTTTATGAAAGGCCAGCATGATACTTACACCTTAGAGCATCACTAATAGTCTTTCAAGATCCCAGTCACTGCTTATCTAAGAAGGATGTAAAACAATGTCTTTGTGGACTATGTTATATCAATTGACATTGATGTCCCCGATACTGTGATTCTGAGCCACAGATACAACAAATAATTCCTTCAAAGTGTTTTGTTATGGCTAAGAAGTTTTCATAAGTTATTCCTCTAAGTCTTTACTGTGCACATGTATTTGGACACATATACATACATGAGTAGAAATATCCTTTGTCAAACCTACATATAATCATGGGTGTAGTCTCATTCACCTTTCCACACCAGTTCAGTTTGCAAGTCTCTCTCTATAACCATTCATAAGGCCCTGTTATTGCAGTATTATGTATGTAATAGTATTTACCCTTGTTACATTTATTTTTTTGGCTCCTTCCAGTGTATTCCTTAGGCTTGGTCATTTTGTACTGACCTCCCTCACATTATATGTTGTCTTTCACTTCACTCAGGTTAATATATGTGTCTACACTTTAGATGGGAGCTCTGGTAGCATAGTGGCTAAGGCACTTGACTGCTAACCAGAAGGCTGGC
>NW_006922694.1:186320-188902 GCF_000298275.1 Orycteropus afer afer | reverse complement strand
CCTATCTTTTGTTTGGCTGAAAGTCACAACAGTGCATTCAATTTCAGACCTGAAGGGCAGCTAATGGCCACAGTCTCAGTGGTTCCACCAGGCTCTATCATACCAGAAAAACTGGTCCCTTTTTTGTTGTTGTTGTTTGCTTGTTTTTTAATGATTTTGAATTTTTTTACACATTGTTCTCCCAATCTATCCAGGATACCTCACAAAGATCTACCTCCTAGTGGTTGACAGTGTTAGCTGAGCACCACCTAGTTCTTCTGTTCTTGTAGTCATATAGGCTGAGGATCACATGGTGTACCAGCAACAAAGACTAATTATATCCATGTTTCTTTGGTTTTCTTCATCCTTCTTTGCTCTGGGTAAGGAGAGACCCATTGTTGCATCTAGATGGCCCCTTGAAAGCTTTTAAGATGCAAGTTGCTACACACCAAAGGAGAATGTGGAGCAATGTTTTGACATTGCTGTCCCCCGTGACTATGGTCCCTGGACCACGGGTTCAACTACTCACTCCCTCTGGGTAGCTGGATGTGGCCAATAAGTGACCACAACCTTGCCCCTCGTCAGCTCTAGTGAATACCTGGGAATTCTTAAAGAACATACCAATACATTTGTAGAAACATTCTCTGCCAACCCCATACATGGTCATGGACACATTCCCCCCTGCACAGACATACCTAATAGTTCAGTCTGTCCACCCATTTATCTACCCATAGATCAGTGTTTGCCTTCATTAACAATGCTGTACTGTACGTGCAAAAGGGTTCATTTTTGTTGTCTATACCTCCCATATACCTCTCTATGTTTCCCTCTTCCTTAATACCACCATGTTGATCATTCATATTTGGTACATTCCCCTTCTCTTCATGCAAATCAATACTTGTTTCTACCTGTCTAACAGTTCCCTCCCTTCCCCTTCCATCCTTGGTAACCAACAAAGAAAATTTCCTTCCATATAGAAACCTCTCCTTGACTTTCTACAATAATGGATGAGTACAATATTTCTCCTTCTGTGACTGACTTTTTTCACTCAGCAAAATGTCCTCCAATTTCATCCATGTTATGCAATGTTTTGCATATTCTATCTTATTCTTCAGGGTTGCATAGTATTCCATTGTGTGTATGTACCACAGTTTGGTTATCCTTTCTTCTGTTGATGGGTACATAGGTTGTTTCTATCTTTTTGCTATGGTAAAAAGTGCTGTGATGAACATCGGCATGCATATGTCTGTTCTTGTCCTGGTTCTCACTTCTTTAGGATATATATCTAGTAATAGAATGGCTGAGTCAAATGGTATTTCTAAGTCCAACTTTATAAGGAATTGACATACTGTTTTCTACAGTGGTTGTATCATTTGACAGTCCCACTTGCAGTGTATGAGAGTGCCAACCTCCCCACATCCTCATCAGCATTTGTTATTTTCTGTCTTGTTGAAAGTTGCTTCTAGTACTGGGGCCAGATGATATGTCATTGTTTTCATTTGCATCTCTTTAAGTCTTCATACATTTGTTGTCTGCCTGAATATCTTCCTTGGTGAAGTGTCTATTCATGTCTTCTGCTCATTTTTAATCGGATTATTTTTCTTTTTGTTGTTGAGGTATTGGAGTTTTCTGTAAATTCTACAGATCCGTCTCTTGTCAAATATGTCATTGCTGAATATTTTTTTCCAATCTATATTTGCTCTTTTGACTTTTTTGGAGAAATCTTTGGAAGCACATGAAATTTAATTGTTAGAGGGTTCCATGCATCTAGTTTATCTTCTGCTGTTTGTGCATTTTGGGTTATGCTTGATAGTCCATTTATGCCATATATTAATGCCCCTAAATTTGCCCCTAGTTTTTCTTGAGTAACTTTATACTTTTAAGTTTCATATTTAAGTCTTTAATCCATCTGGAGTTAGTTTTTGTGTGTGGTGTGAGGTACAGATCTTGTTTCATTTTGCTGCAAATGGATATCCAGTTTTATCAGCACCATTTCTTACAAGGATCATCTCTTCTTCATGTAATGGATTTCAACCCTTTGTTAAAAAGCAGCTGACCATAGGTCAATGGATCTATTTCTGGGTTCTGAATTCTGTTTCACTGATCTTTGGTTCTGTCATTGTGCCACTAGCAGGTGGTTTTGACTACTGCGGCTGTTGAGTAGGTTTTGAGATCTGCAAGTGTGAGACCTCATACTTTGTTCTTCAATAATGCTTTGCTTATCTGAGGTTTCTTTCCTTTACACATAAAATTGTTGTTGTTATGTGCTGCCTAGTCAGATCTGACTCATAGTGACCATTCCTTGGGTTTCTGAGGTGGTAACCCTATGGAAATAGATTTCCCAGCCTCCCTTTCTAAGAGTGGCTGGCATATTTGAACAGCCACTCTTCTGGTTACCAGTCAAATGCCTTAGGCACTACACTATTTCTGTCTCCTTAAACTATGTTGATGAGATCTGGTTTGGGATTACATTAAATGTATAGCTTGCTCTGGGTAGAACTGACATTTTCACAATGTTCAATCTTCCTATTCAAGAACATGGTATGTTCTTCCTTTTATGTAGATCTCTCATGGTTCCTTGAAGTAGTCTTTTGTAGTTTTCT
>NW_006922694.1:185046-185766 GCF_000298275.1 Orycteropus afer afer | reverse complement strand
TTTTTTTTTTTTTTTGGGGGGGGGAGGGATAGGTGTTTCATTTTATCAAATGCCTGCTCTGCATTGATTGATATAATTATGTGCCTCTTTCTTTTTTTATTTATGTGATACATGATATTGATTGTTTTTGTAATGTTAAACCATCCTTGTGTATCTGATACAAATGCCACTTGGTCATAATGAATAATTTTTTTGATATGTTGTTTGAGTGTATTGGCTAGGATTTTGTTGAAGATTTTTACATCTATATTCATGAGTGATATTGGTCTGTAGTTTTTCTTTTTAGTGATATCTTTGTCTGGTTTTGGTATCAAGGTTATGCTTGCTTCATAAAATTTATTTGTGAGGATTCCATCCTTTTCTATATTTTGGAATAGTTAGAGGAGGATTGATGTCAGTTCTCTGAATGTTTGGTAGAATTCTCCCGTGAAACCGTCTGGACCTGTACTATTTTGTTGGTAATATTTTTATGACCTGTTCAACTTTTTCTTCGGTTATGGATCTATTCAAATTTTCCACCTCAGTCTGTGTTAGTTTAGATTAGTACTGTGTTTCTAGAAATCTATCCATTATTTCTATTTTTCAAATTTGTTGGAGTACAATTCTTCATAGTATCTCAACATTATTCTTTTTATTTTAGTTGGTCCTGTTTGTTCTCACCCATTTTATTTATTTGTGTTACTTGTATTCTCTCCCTCTTTTCCTTTGTTTAATTTGCCC
>NW_006922694.1:173950-184781 GCF_000298275.1 Orycteropus afer afer | reverse complement strand
TATATATATATATATATATATATATATATTTCTTTATTTCTTTCTTCTAATACCCAGTCATTCTTAAGGAGTGTGTTGTTTAGTTTCCATGTGTTTGTTCTTTTTCTGTTGTCTTATTGTTGATTTCTAATTTGATGACATTGTAATCTGAGAAGATGCTTTGCAGTATTTCAAAGTTTTTAAATTTATTAAGGCTTGTTTTATGACCTAACATATAATCTATCATGGAGAATATTCCATTTGGACTGGAAAAGAATGTGCATTGTGCTGTTGTTGGGTGAAGTGTTCTGTAGATGTCTACAAGGTCAGGTTGGTGGATTGTATTATTTAGCTCTTCTGCATCCTTGTTGAGTTTCTTTCCAGTTGTTCTATCTTTCATTGAAAGTAATGTATTAAAGTCTCCCACTATGACTGTGGAGTCATTTATTTGCTTTTTCAACTCTTCTAAAGGCCGATTTATGAATTTTTGGGCTCTTTCATTGGGTACATATATATTTATTATTGTCATGTCTTCCTGTTCAATTGATCCTTTAATCATTATATAATGTCCTCCCATGTCTCTTATGGTGGTTTTTGTCTTGAAGTCAATTTGATCAGAAATATATATTGCCACTTATGCTCTTTTTTTAATTGTCTTTTGCTCGATATATCTTTTTCCAACCTTTGATTTTTAGTCTATTTTTGTCTTTTCTTTAAGGTGTGTCTCATTTAGACAGCATATTGATGAGTTTTGTTTTCTTATCCAGTCTGAAACTCTCCATCTCTTGAGTGGTACATTCAATCCATTTACATTCAGTGTAATTATCAACAAATATGAATTGGTTGCTGTCATTTTGTTATTTTTTTTTCCATCATGTTCTTTGTTTCTTTGTTTCATATAATTTTCTGTGCTGAGCTTCTTATGTTTATGAATCATGTTATTATTACCTTTCTTGATGATGTTTTAGTATTTGATAATATTTGTGCCTGTCCTCTTTTTTATTGTGATGTAAAGCTTTATCCTTTTTCCTTAAGGTTACCCTGGGATTTATAATTTTCTCTCCAAGTTTAGTACAGTCCATTCTATCTCACAACTCTCTTGATTTCCTTATCATTTAGAAGTTCTGTAACTACACTGTTTTTTTTTTTTTTCTCCTCTTTTTGGTTTGTAGTTGTCTTCATTTGCCAATTGATGTGTCTGCTTCCCTATTTATAATCTTGTAAGCTTATTTTACTTTGGATATTTCCATACTGTGTTGTTTTCTGGGGTATATCATCTTCTGAATTAAAGGTCAGTTGTTGTTTGCTATTATTGGTTATTTGTTCAAAGAACTGCCTTTTAGTATCTCTTGCAAGGTTGGTCTGGCTTTAACAAATATCCTTGATTGCTGCTTATCCTGAAATCTCTTTATTCATGATCATATTTGAGGAACAATTTTGCTGGGTATGTAACTCTTGGTTGGAATTAACTCCTTCAATGTTGTATATATAAAATCCCATTGCCTTCTCACCTGCACATTTTCTGCTAAGAAATCAGAGCTTAGTCTTATTGGTTGCTCTTTGTAGGTAACTTTTCATTTTTCCTCCTGTTGCTTTCTGGATTCTGTCTTTGTCTTTGGTTTTGATGAGTTTATGAGGATGTGTCTTGGTGATTTTCTTTTGGGGTCTATGATCTTTGGGGTTTGTTGGACTACCTGTATGGATATATTCTCACCTTTAATCGTATCAGGGAAGTTTGCTTCAAAAAAATTCTCTACTATTTTCTCAGTGGTTTTCTTTTTTCTCTTTGCGTTCTGGAATCCTGATTACACAAAAGATAATCTTTCTGATGGTTTCCCCCATTAATCTTAGGCTTACTCCATTTTGTTTTTATCTTTTTTCTGATTGATTCCTTTCCAAATAAGTTTTCAGGTACTGGTCTTCAATCTCATTAATTCTGTCTTCCATTGATTCAATTTTTCCCTTTCCCCTTTCATTGTGTTATCTATTTCTGAAAATTTACTAGTAGTCTTGATTTCTATCTGTAGAGTTTGAATCATTTCTCACTTTCCAATTATTGTGTCATTTTGTTCTAGTATTTTCTTCTGAAATTGTTCTAGGGTTTTATTTGTGTTTTCCTTAATATTGTCAGTAGTTTCGTTGATCTGTTTCTCAGTGCTTTAGAGACACTTAAGTATAATTGTTTTGAACTCTATATCAGGGAGTTCCAATGCTGCTTCCTCCTCAGATATGTGTTCTGAGTCTGTATCCTGTTCCTTTGTTTCTGCTGCTTTATCTTGCTTCTTTCTGTGGACTGTGGTGATCTATTGTCTCTGAGACATGGTGACATTGTTGTATTTATATTTAATTGGTGATTATATGTTGGAGTGATTCACCCAATATTTTTGTTTTCTTTCTTTCTTTTTTTTTTGGATGTGTCTGAGTAAGGAGGTTACTGTGTTCTTCTGTTCACTATTTGGCAGCACTTATGTGCTCACCCCTTGTCTCCTAGTGGTTGTGAGAGAGAAAGAGAGTGGCTACACAGATATGGGTAAACTGTTTTTGAAGACCAGTTAAGGGTAATTCAGATTCCTTTTGGTGGTCATTTGCTAGTTGGTGGAGAAAGAAATGGTGGCTCTCTGAGTAAGTGGAGCTGCAGGAGGTGTGAGTGTCATTGCATCATATTGACACAGTTGCTGGCTCCCATTGAATTCAACAAATCAACAATCAAACAACCATGAAAAAAAGTAAAGGCAAGCAGACAAAACACACACCACATTAACACATAGGAACAAGATGAAAAAGAGAAAAATAAATAAATAGGATGAATGGCTCTAATGAGAAAATACTTAAAGAATTACTTTAAAAAGCCAAAAGAAATAGGTATAGAAAAAGAGGGGAAAAGGGAAAGAAGAAAGAAAAAACCCTACACTATTGGGGGAGAGAGGCAATAAGGGAGAAGAGGTAAAGTGGTAGAAGAATGAGGAAAAAATACAAAAATTAAACAGGGAATGGGGAGAAACACAAGAAAGAATAAAATGGGAACCAGGAACAGGGCATAGAGAAAAAGTTGAAAGCTAGAACCTGGGAAGGGAAGAACAAAGAATAGTTTTAAAAAGGATGAAAAGGAGGAAAAAAAAATAGTCATTTTAAAACACAAAAACAAACAAACTAGGAAAAAAAGAAAAGTTCTATAAGTCTGGACATGGTGGGTCAGATCACGCAGGCTCCGTCAGAATGCACAAACTGGGATGGAATTTCTGCCACCCTAAAAGGAGGGTGGCAGTGAGGAATGGCTGCACCTGTGTTCACCAAGATGGTGTGGGGTATAAGAGTAACAAGGGGAATATTGCACCTTGCCAGTCCTCAGTGTCCAGTATGTCCTTGCAGTGCCCACATGAGGAACCTATTCTTAGATCCCTGGAATCTGGGAGAATGCTGTCCCTTTAAATATCCAAAATGGTTGAACTACTTGTAATCATTAAAATGGCTGTGACCTCCAAACAATCAAAAGTCCACAGCTCACCCCATCTGCCTCTTCCCTGCTTCCCCTTTTATTCACTAACCACCAATGCACTATTCCATGCAGCCAATGGCTAGCAGGGCTGAGTTTTAGGTAAATTCTTAGGTCTTAACACCACTTCAGAATTTCCAAGCTGTCAATCCTGTTAGGATCGCTGACAGACTGCTGCTCTGTATGTCTTCTTTTTGATGTTTTCATGCAAGTCTACTAGTTGGAATTTAGTCTACTTCTGTATCCTTCCTTTCAAAGCTCAGAGTTCCAGAATTATCTTCTGTATCTGTGGTACTTGTATCCCCTTTTCTTTTTTGAAGAACATCTCTGTAGTTTGTGTGTCTATTCTGGCATCTTACCCTGTTTGTGTTATATTTTGTTTATACTTTCCTCTTTCATTGGCATTTAGGTTGTTTTATATCTTTTCCTGTAGTGAATAATGCTGAGATTAACATTGCTGTGAGTATATCCAATTGTGTCACAGCTCTTATTTGTATAGGGGTCTTTTTACTGTATGCTAAAAGGACATGGAGATAGCATCATCTTATCTCCTCCAACCCCACTAAGCATGGACAGAATTACTATTTGCAGCCCAAATGCTTATTTATACGAGGTCAGAGGGCGGTCACTCTCCAAACTTTTTAGCAACTCTGAAAATAACCGACTTTTCCATAGCACTCACTACTTCTTTCCTGGGTTTGATAATTTATTGTAATGACCACAGAGAACCCACAGACAATACTCATGATTATTAGGTTTATTAGGGAAATAACTGGTCAAAATTTAGATTCAGGAACTCTCAGGAAACAATTATTCAATCAAGATAGGTTTCTCTAAGCCATTCCCTCAGGCGTGCCTCTCTTGGTCCCTTGGACTAAGGCAAGTGTTACAAAGCTCTGTTAGCGCTGCCAAAAGGAGCACCCTACTCCTCCAGCATGACTCTTAACCAAAGGGTTTCTCTCTTCATGGGCCAGCAAGCCCACCTGTTTGTCTCATGTCAGTTTCTCAGTTCTGTTGCTGCCATCTCTCTGCCTTTTCTCTGTCATCTCTCCGCTGTCTTCTCAGTGCAGAGATATTGGGTCTTAGGATGCACTCTACTTCCAGTTTCTTTTATGCTGACAGTGAAATCCCCTTTTCTGCTTCTAGGAGGGCTCACTTTAAGCCCAGCAAAGTGAGAAGACCAATCACCATATTGTTGTTGTTGTTATGTGCCGTGGAGTCAGACCCAACTCATAGCAACCCCTCCTTGGGTTTCCGAGGCAGTATCACTATGGAAGTAGATTGTCCCATCTTCCTTCCGAGGGGTGGCTGGTGGGTTTGAACTGGCAGCTTTCTGGTTAGCCGTCAAGTGGCTTTGGCACTACACTACCAGAGCTACCATCACCATATTAGGGTTCCAAAATCTTTATTTCCATGGTCCCTCCCCAACAAAGTTACCATGTATGTTATTTACATTAGTAACAAGCTATCCAATCCCCTTTGTGGACCACAAGCATCTTATATTTACAAAGTTCCACCTAGTCTTCTTGTGGATGACACAAAGGCCATTGCTAGAAGAACCATATCATACCTTCTTCTTTGTTCTTCTTCTTTAATAGAACTTTGATTATCTGAGGTTTTTTCAGTGTCCCCAAAATTTGTTATGTTGTATTTTCATTCTTGTTTGCTTCAATAGTTTTATTTCATTTTTTTATTTTTTCTATTACCCAATAGTTTTTATGCACAGTACTTTTAAGTTTCCACCTGATTCTTTTCCTTTTTTTTTATTTTAAATTTTATACCATAGTTATCTGTGAAGATAGTATTCTGAAGCTTTAAATTTTATTGAGAATTGACTTGTTGCCTAACATATGATCTATTCTGGAGAATGTTTCAGGTGTACTGAAAATAATGTATTATTGAGCTGCTATAGGGTCAAAAGTTCCTTGCACATCTATAAAGTCAAGTTTGTTGATTGTATTGTTAGATCTTCTGTATAATGTTAAGTTTACTTCTTATTGTTCTGTTTTTCACTGAGAGTGACATAGTAAAGTCTCCTAATATCATTGTTGACTTACTTCTTTTTCTTTTCAATTCTGTTCAAGTTTTATTTATGTATTCTGGGGTTTTTCATTGACTGCATAGATATTTATTGTAGCTATGTCCTCTTTTGGGAATGATCCTTTAATTAATACATACCGCTCATCTTTATCACTTCCATTGACATAATTTTAGAACCAAGCAATGTGAAGTCTTTGACAACTTCATTTTTTTATCCATTTATCATGATGTGGCTTATAGGTCTAGTTGTGAGGATTTTTGTTTTCTTTATATTCAGATGTAATCCATACTGCAGACTGTAGTCTTCAATCTTCCTCAGTAAGTGCTTCAAATCATTATCACTTTCAGCAAGCAAAGTTGTGTCATCAGCATATCACAGGTTGTTAATGATTCTTCCTCCAATCGGGATGTCACATTCTTCTTCATATAGTCTGTCTTCTTGGATTATTTGCTCAGCATAGAGATTGAATAAGTATGGGTAAAGGATATAAGCCTGACACACTCCCTTCTTGATTTTAAACCATGCAGTGTCTGCTTGTTCTGTTTGAACAACAGCCTCCTTTGGTTGTTTGAACAGAACATTCCCTATAGTAAGACTGGCAATTAACTCTGTGGTAGAATTTACTGTGAGTAACTGTGTAGCTGCTTTTTAAAGTCATGTACCTGGGATATTTCCACTGGAGCAGCATGAAGTAATCTTCTAGGAAAGTTTGCTCTCTCTGAGTCATGCAGAACTCTGATGTTGGGATTGGATAGTTTTGCCATTCTGCCAGGTTTAAAATGATCCCTTCTAGATGCAGAAGGGGAAACTCATAACAGGCTGAGAGAGACTCCCTGTTGAAGGAGATGCCCAGCTACGAGAGAGATACCTGGCTGAGAGATGGCAGCAATGGAACCAAGAGACACAAGACAATGCAGCAAACTTAGCTGGGCCACAGAGACAGAATCCAGGATGAGATTCTCGAAGCAAGAGAGGCATGTCTAAGGGCAAAGCAGAGGGGAGATTGTCCTGATCAAAGAACTGTATCCTGAATGTATTCCTAAACATAAATCGTAGTCTGTTGCTTCCCTAACAGACTGCATAATCTGTGAGTTCTGTGTGGCCACAGCAGTGAATTACCAAACCCAACAAAGAGATAGTGGGTGCTGCAGGAGGGACATTTGGTGTCAAGGTTGGTAAGGGTGGAGGGTGGCCATAATTGGCCTCATAGGAACAGGCCTTGAACTGCTAATAGTGATCCTGTCTTCTTCATGTATAGCTAAAGGAAGTAAAAATGTTTTGCCTTCCTGGCTATTTAGCAACTGGAGCTACTTTTTTGGGTTGAAAACTGCCGGGCCCTTTTAAGCCTTTGCACAGGGCTAGCAGTGGGAGTTACCAGAAAACTGTCTCTAAGAGATCTTTACAACCTACTTGCTTCAAAATTGGAGAGGATTGGCTTTTTCATGACTTCTAATATGTTATGGAACACCAATTTCCCTTATTGGGGCTGGACTTATTAAACAAATTGGAGGCACATGTTACCTTTGAGAAAGGAAAAAATATAATCACTGTACCACCAGAATAAGCTTATGCCCTGCATGCAGCACTGATGTCTGAGCCTATATCAACCTATATTGGCCTATTTGAGGAACTGTTCAAAAAAATCAATCCAAATGTGTTGGCCAAAGACATTTATAGGAAGGTAAAATCAGCCTCTCCTAGATTGGACAATTGAAGAAAGGGGCTTTCAGGCCATTGTGAACCAGAAGCAATATCCTTTGAGAAGGGAGGCTTTGGAAGACATAGCCCCATTGGTTAAGAGGTTTTTGGATATAGGAGTTTTGAAGCCATGTAGATCTGCTTTCAATACTCACAGACTCCTGGTTAAAAAGCCCAGGCCTAGGGATTGAATAAAGGTTTGTATAGAATTTGAGAAAGATCAACTAGATTGGGAGGACATTCACCCTGTAGTCTGAACACTTACACCCAGTTAGTGACACTCCCAGGAGAATGTTCTTTGTTTTCCATCTCCAAGTAATTGAAACTTTTTCTGCATACCGCTCCACCTCAAGTCCCAATCTCTTTTTACCTTCAAGTGGATGGAACTAACCACAAGTGTTAAAACCCGTTTTACCTGGTCTCACTTGCCTCCAGATTTCAAAAAAATCTCCTATTCTGTTCAGAGGAGCCCTGGGAAATAGCCTAAGGAAACTGACCCTAAAAAAGAGATTGTGTGCACAAATATATGGATGATATCCTTATAACCAGGATGACTAAAGAAGACTCAGATGCAAACACTGTCCAGAGACCTGATTTCCTTGCAGATTGAGTATGTAAAGTTTCAAGGAACAAGGATCAATCTCCAAACCCAGGTAATGTACTTGGACTTTGTTATCTCCCAGGGACAGAGGAAACTATCACAGGTTTGAAGGCATGCAATAGCTATGATGCTACCTCCCAGATTAAGAAAATAATTTTATCAGTTTCTAGGAATGGGTGGCTTTTACCACCTTTGGATACCTGGATTTGGTCTGATAGCCATACCATTATATAATACCCTGAAGATGGAGAAAGAAGAATCCCTTGTCTTATAAACAGATTAAATACAAAAGTCTTATAGAACTCTGCTAGGATTTCCCAATGTACTGAAACCCTTTGAAATATTTATGCATGAAAGACAAGGATTAGCGATGACTCAAACACTGGACTCATCCAGATACCTGTTGCTTATCTGTCTAAGCAATTGGATGAAATTTTGAAATGATGGCCTGCTTGCCTCTGAGTTGCCATGGCCACATGCAACTTGCTTAATGAGGTTGAGAAGTTCAGATTAAGGCAGCAGATCTTAGTTCAGATCTCTTCATTGTTGTATTCTTATTGGAGCCAAAGTTGGGGTTGGTCATTGGTTGATGGTAGGAATAATGGGTGGATATCAAACCATCGGGAGCTCTGGTAGCATAGTGCCTAAGGCACTTGACTGCTAACCAGAAGGCTGGTGGTTCAAACCCACCAGCCACTCCTCGGAAGGAAGGTTGCACAATCCTACTTTAGTGATACTACCTCAGAAGCCCAAGGAGGGGTCACTATGAGTCGGGGCCGACTCGACAGCACATAACAACAACAACAACATCAAACATCATACTGGACAATGTAAATGCTAATTTGAATGTCATGAATACCCTTATCCTGCCACTCTTCTCCCAGAGGGAAAGGATAATCTTTGCATGACTTCATAGAAATAATTAAAGAAGTATATTCCAGTCAACCATACTTATCTGTTATACCTCTCCAGAATGCAGACCTAGAGATTTTTAGACAGCAGCTGCTTTATGCATTAGGGTAAGTGAAAGTCTGGGTATGTGGTAGTGAACCCAGACTAAGTTTGGGAAAGTGTGGCCCTGTCCCCTGGACCTTCAATGCAGAAGGCAGAACTAGTAGCCTCAGGGCAAGTCCTCTGGTTATCCATGGATATGAGAAAGTACATTTTTCCAGCTAGTTTTGCATGCTCATGACCTTCATCATTAAATTGAGGGAGCGAGGACTTTTATATCTGGGAAAGAAGTACAAAATATACCAGTGATATTGGAGCTGTTAGAGTCTGTGAACAACCCCAAAAATACTGCAATTATTTTTTGCCCAAGTTACCAAAAGGGAAAAGGTGTTGAGGATAGAGGTAATATGAAAGAAGATGCTGAAGCAAAGAAGGTGACCATGGATAAGCTGCCATCTTTGTTCACATGAGTCCCCAACTTTAACAAAGAAGAACTGCTTAAGCCTCTCTACCAACCTGAACATTTGGAAAGGACAAGAAAGTGGGGGTATAACAAGGACTCTATTTATGATTGGCATTTTAATGAGGAAGTAAAGATTTTTCTCCCAAAGGACCAAAATGTATCAATCATCCAAGCCTTCCATTGAAACACACATCTTGGAAGAGATGCTACTCTGTACTGGGTAAAAATATTTCTAGGGGCCCCATGTCCAGCTAAGGCAGTAAAGGAGATCACCCAGAACTGTCACCTACGTTTGAAATATAATCCAAGTAAAAATGGTCCACACTGTTATGAGCCTGGAGTGCAACTTCGAGGTTCCACTTTGGGTGAGGACTGGCAAGTACACTTTAGAGTCTTGCCACAAGCACTCAGAAACTGTAAATTTATTTTAGTGTTGGTTGATACTTACTCTGGATGGCCAGGTTAATTCCCTCATCAGACAGAATGAGCTACAGAAGTAACCAAAATCTTATTAATGGAAATCACTCACAGATTTGGACTCATGCTTTAAATCTAGAGAAAAATGGACTAGATTTTGTCTCTCAGGTGACTCAATGAATATGTTTGGTCTTAGGGATCCGGTGTGGTCTGGATGTCCCAGTTGTCAGGAAAAGGAGAGAAGATAAACCCTGATATAAGGAAAACATAGATAAATTGTTTCAGGAAAATTACTTACCATGGAGTTAGATATTCTACTTGCTCTACTCAAGATACAAATAGCCCACTGAAACAAGCTCAAATTGATCCCCTTCAAAATGACATATGAGAGACCGTTACAAAGGAAGGATACCGTATCCATTCATATAATAACAGAATTAAAGGAAAGGAAGTGGGTAAAATCTTTAAACAATGCTTTAGAAACCATTCAACCATTCATCAGTATTCTTTTGTATGATTGCTTTATTCCACTGACATCCACTTACATAGGTTTCTACAGGAGACAGAGTCTTGATGAATATGTGGAAGAACAAAGCCCACAAGACCAACATAACATGAAGTGGAAACGACTGTACAACGTGCTGTTGACAACCTATTCTTCCCTGATATTGGCAGGGTTCACACCCTTTACACCTGAGTGAAGCCTGCAGCAGTTGAATCTGACCCTTCAGCTTCTTGGCTAGACCCCTCCTATCCCTACACTTCACTTTCAGATCTTAGATATTTGTTCAAAAAGAATGGATACTCTGTGGTCAATGCCATGAGACAAAGTATATGTGAACTGCTGTATGGAAAGTGAATTTGCTCTGTAAATCTTCACCCGGATCACAATTAAAAAAAAAAAAAAAGAATGGGTACAACAATGTGGGGAATTTGGATTTCCATATTTGATTTTAACCACTTTCTGGCCCTAGGTGAACTCCCTCTGGTAATTTTACAAGCAAAAGGAATTCTAACTTTAGAAGTAGGAGATACTCTCACTCTCCCTTGTGTTTTCTCTAGTCTCTTCCCACTACGTCCCATCAACTGGGTTAAAAAAAAAAAAAAAAAACTCAAAAGAGGAGAAGAAACAGTTTATAAGTTTAAGGAAAACCCACTTCTCTGGCTGACTACTCTATAGACCCGTAT
>NW_006922694.1:169612-173850 GCF_000298275.1 Orycteropus afer afer | reverse complement strand
GACTTAGAATTCATGAGAGGGGAAAGGCTTGAAGTCACAGTGAAGGGATATAGGAAATCTGCCATACATCATATGGATGGGTTTATTAATCAAAAGAGTTAGTAACTATGTCCAGTGGACATTGCCCCTGAAGAAAACGTTACCAGATGTTGAGTATGCCACCTTCTTCCATGCTTAGGTGGTGTCTTGAGCCCTATGTGTGTTTGAGTACCATTCCAAAATAACCAACAGCACTTTTGTCCACACTTCACCAATGCTCCTCATAAGGGCCCTAGTGGTTCAATAGCCCTTTAAAATCCCCTGTTTTTCCCTTTCATGTGTTTTTAACTGGTCCAGAGGGAAAGAATGACAATTAAAGGGCCAGAGGCCTCAAGCTAAAATGCCACAAAAAAAGTTCCAGGACTTCCAGCTCCTATCTTCTTGCAAAGAATCATCAGAAGAGTTCTGGTTATGGAACACAAACCAAAGTATCCTAGCAGTCCTAATGGTAACCTGTCCTTATGTGCTGTGGCAGGATACACCATTTTATGCAGAGGGAACGAATACCCAAGCTTATATAACCCAGAACCTTTCCCCACCCTATATATTGGGGGTATTTATTGTCTATTTTGTAGGGCAATGTACATTAAGATTCTTTACCTTCCTACACAAATACATCCTGCCTCTCATAACCCCCAGGCTCCAAACAGGCAAAAATTAAGCCTGTTCTCTAGCAACCCTGTGTCACTGGATATATTGGGGATCACGACAAACTGAGTCCTTGAAAAAGTCAGGTTTGCATCGTACTTTTGCAAACTATCATCCCAGGATTGGAAGTTAGTCTTATGGAACTTGGTATTCCAAATTTAGCAGACACCATCCACCTCCTGGTCATGGATACACAGAAGGCCATAAGAGCCTATCATGACTCTCTGAATTCCTTAGCTAAGGTAGTTATAGATAAACATATAGCCTAGCGTTTTCTTCATGCCAAATACAGTGGGGTATGTGCCATTATAAATAAAATACAAGGTGTTTGGACAGTTACTTCTGAGGATGTTGAATTAGGTCTGGATAGAATCTGTAAAGTTACTGAATGGACAGAACCAAAGGGCCAGGAACAATGAAATGGATAGAGCTAGTTTGAAGATTTATTCCCCAACCTAGAATCTTGGCTCACACCCCTACTTGTGACAGCCTTGCCATCATAACCATATATACTTGTGTCCTATGTATTGTAGATTCTAGTCTCTATGGTTTTTTGTTGTTGTTGTTCTTGTTATGCGACATTGAGTCAGACCTGACTTATAGCGACCCTTCCTTGGGTTGCCGAGGCAGTATCACTACAGAATTAGATTGCCCAACCTTCCTTCTGAGGAGTGGTTAGTGGGTTTGAACCACCAGCCTTCTGGTTAGCAGTCAAGTGCCTTAGGCACTACGCTACCAGAGCTCACTATGGTTGTTTAGGGTGGATATATATTGAGTCCTGCAGTGCTGGAGGGTGTGACTCAAGTCATCACCCTTAATATCCCTGAAGGTATATATGTGAATGTTCTGGGAAAGTTTTCTCTTCTGCTTCGGTTGGTCCTGCATTTTGTTCTTCCTCATTTGCCCCTGATTTTGAGATAGTAGCCAGTCATTTGATGTGTAGATGTGAGTTTGCCAGCCTCTGCAACCATGTAAGCTGGGAGAATCCTCCAGACCTACCCATGTACCATGGGGCACTACCATGTAAGCCATTTCATTGGCAGTTTTTTAGTTCTATGAAAACTTACACCAAAATATGGAATCCTATGTCAGAAAGGAGAGTACTGAGAGGAGGAGGAAGAGTTTATGTTAGAGATGATAGAGTGGCACAGCAGTTTGGAAAAGTTGGACATTTGGGACATCTTTAACCTCCACTTCATAGGGACCAACCTTGTGTGATCCTTCTAAAGGAAACTATTCGAGCACTGACCCAAAGATATATAGAGAGAATAAATTTGCATTGAATTAAACTGCTATGCTTTGGTAATATATCATACAGAAACAAATGATGAATATAGATTTTATTATAGAGCACATCTCAATTTCAACCAGTTCTAAAGTCTGGCATGACTTTTAATTTCTGATGAATACTCTGAGCATAAATGTTCAGGTGGTCAGAGTTGTGTGGAAAGCTTATCTAAAACATCTATGGTTCTCTCAATTCTAAGATCTTCTGTTAAATTTCTCTCAGTTTCTCTGCTTGTTCCAGTGGGACTGCCTAGCCAATCTGAATGTTTTCCCTATTTATTTTCTACTGGGTTTAGAATTTTTTGCTCAAAATACTATACACTCTTACCTCTGTTTCTCCAGTCAGCCTGACCATGATAAAACCAGTTCTCTGTAGAGTAGGTGGTATGATATGGGAATATCCATAAGCATTAATGTCACATATCTCGTTTTAAGTGGAACTCTCAGTGTTTTGAAGGATAAATGCTCCCAAGTTGTCTGTCTTCAATCAGTTTGCAGAGTGCAAAAATTATTCTTTTTTACAATCTTATCCAAATTCATATTTGTTCTTTTGGAAAGAACTCAAATAACTTTTCATACTTTTGTGACTGGAAGTTAATTTTGTATTAAGGCTATATTTGCAGTGAACTAAAATATCTGATAGGTAATGATGGAAGATGATACTATGAGTGAAGAAAAATGACACCTTGAGCAAAACATTGAGTTCAAGGTGGATTCTGGACTTTTCCTTGAAGTTTAGATCTTAACTGAAGTACTAACACTAATAATTTAAGGATAAAGAATGAGAGATGAGGAGAGGAAAGAGATGTTATGTTTATAGATTTTGGAAAATAGTTTGAATTTCAGGCAAAGGATTTGAAATATAAAATATAAGCAACTTAGTTCTTGTGCTACTTATTGCCAAAGTCTGGGAATACTGACATCTTCAGGACCTGAAAAGAAGCAGTGCTTTAGCAAGGAAGAGTCTCCATGTGATACAAATGGCTAATGTGCTTGGTAGATAAATGAATGTTTGGAGGTTTCAGACCACCTGTTGTTGTTGTTATATGTCGTTGAGTCGGACCAGACTCATAGCGACCCCTCCTTGGTTTCTGAGGCAATATCACTATGGAAGTAGATTGCCCAGACTTCCTTCTGAGGAGTGGCTGGTGGGTTTGAACCTCCAGTCTTCTGGTTAGCAGTCAAGTGCCTTAGGCACTACACTACCACCTAGAAACCAAGAAAGAAACATCTGTTGATTTATTATCAAAAATTCAAGCATCATGTTATTAGTTTTAGGACACACTGTATATGATATGACCTGACTTACATACCAAAGAAAAACCTATTCTCTAATGAGCTTAGGTTATATTCACAGGTATAAGAGTTACAATCCCAATACCTATTGTTTTGGGCACATAATTCAATTCATAACATTGTACATTTCTTCTTTATTCCTTTGAGAATACTTTCTCATCATTATTTCAGTCCTCATATAATTAGTTACTGTGGTTATGTTTCCATGCTGTGATGAGGAAGCACAAATTGCAGAGATTATGTAAAGAGCTCAATCTACTTCCATAAAGATTTACTTCCTCAGAAACCCAATGGGGTTCGCTGTGAGTTGGAATTAATTCAATGGCATTGAATTTGGTCTTTGTTAGTTTCAGAGATTACATGCAGAGATTCCCAGGCAGTCTTAACTGCTTCAGGACTGTTGTTCCTTTCACATTTAACAACTGATATGAAGCTGGAATCTCCCAGCTGGACTCTTTCTAGTTTGTGAATTACAAAAATTATGGGAGATAATAAAATTATCATACTATTTAAAACCAATAATTTCTAGGATAAGTGTTAAACAGCAACATATAATTTTGAGAACAACATTTACTTTTGAAACTCAGCATTCATAGATGACTCCTTCAAAAATTTTCTTTTATTGTTTGTTTATTTTCTGTTCTCATATTGTATTTTATTTATAAATATTGGATTGGTATTTTGTTATTTTTATGCACAACTGAGAAAGCCAAATATCTCCCAAAACCTTCTTGTATAGTTTAGATATCAAAGTATTTGTTGTTGTTGTTGTTACATGCCGTTGAGTAGGACCTGACTCATAGCAACCCCTCCTTGGGTTTCGTAGGCAGTATGACTACGGAAGTATATTGCCCCATCTTTTTTCCGCGGAGTGGCTGGTGGGTTTGAACTGCCAGCCTTCTGGTTAGCAGTCAAGTGCCTTAGGCACTATGCTACCAAATTAATTGAAGACTATTGACTATTGCCTC
>NW_006922694.1:161440-169473 GCF_000298275.1 Orycteropus afer afer | reverse complement strand
TTGTCCTTGGGTTTCTGAGGTGGTATCAGTAGAAGTAGATTGCCCAATCTTCCTTCTGATGAGTGCTTGGTGGGTTTGAACTGTCAGCATTCTGGTTAGCAGTCAAATGCCTTAGGTACTATCCACCAGAGCTGATATATAAATATATATATTTAAAATATTGAGCCTTCTTTAGGGTCAAAATAAGTCACAATCAAAAGCACTGGCTGATGGGTGATAGACACATCTATACCTGCTGTTTTTTTTTTCCTTTAGGTGATTTTGGTGAACCAGTTAGTTTATGTTTAGTGTATATTATATTTATATCCATTTCAAAAGTTTCTTCCATATTTTTAGTTTTAGTGAGTAAACAGCTTTATCTAAGATTTCAAAAAGTATTAGTTACACATTACTAACAATATGATTTTTTGTGAAAAAGAAATCTCTACTGCATCTTATATTACACTCATTTTTCATGTGAGTACACTTTTGTGTTTAATCAACTTAAAAAAACAAACTCACTGCCATGGAGTCAGACACGATTCATAGCGACCCCTCCTTGGGTTTCTGAGGCAGTATCACTATGGAAGTAGATCACCCAACCTTCCTTCCGAGGAGTGGCTGGTGGTTTACCCACCAGCCTTCAGGTTGGCAGTCAAGTGTCTTAGGCACTATGCTACCAGAACATCAACTTATGTAGTGTTATTTCCCCTATGTTTGCATAATCTTCATATCCTTTGTTACATTTTGGCCAAACTTGTGAGATAATTTATTGCTTGGACTTTACCAAAATTCATCCCCAAGTTAAAAATAAAATATTTTCCACACATATTACAAGAGGTAAAGCAATACTGGCTTTTTTTTTTTTTTTTTTTTTTTTTTAAGAATAAGGAGGGGTTTATTTAAAAAAAATTCTATTCACAATAGATGGGAAAAAATGTGAAGATGTCTAGCATAATTATGAAAAGGTTATGGACAATAGTAATATGTTTTCCTAGTATATATACTGACATGCATATTGTCTAGTACCCATTTCCCCATGTTAAAACCTCTTCACATAAGTCTTTCACAGCTGTCTTGGTTCTCTAGTGCTGCTATAACAGAAATACAACAAATGGATGGCTCAACAAACAAGAATTTATTCTCTTACAATTTAGGGGCTTGAAGTCAAAATTCAGAGGGCTGGCTCCTGGGGGTGAGTGAAGGCCCATAGACTTTGGGCTTCAGCTCTGCCTCTTATTCCAGGCATACTGGAGCCTCAGGCACTTGACTGTTAACTAGAAGGCTGGTGGTTCAAACCCACCAGCCACTCCTCAGAAGGAAGATGGGGCAATTTACTTCTGTAGTGATACTGCCACGGAAACTCAAGGAGGGGTCGCTATGAGTCGGGTCTGACTCTATGGCACTATGTTACCAGAGGACAGGTTAGTGGGTTTAAACTGCCAACATTGTAGTTAACAGCTGAGTGCTTAATCAGTATGTGCAAAGGTTCCTTCAGATCTATGAGTAAGTATGTAATGACTTGGAATATATACTGCAGCATACTTTTAATTAACCTAGCACACAATGCTTAAAGTATTGAAACAGGTATTCTTAAACTGTTTGACATTATTATTTTTCTAATTTAATATTTTCCTTTTAAATATTTTTAACAAGAAAAGTTCCGTAAATCAAATTGAACTTATTCTTAATAAAATTTTGTTCAGATCATAACTATAACTTATACATAATCCCTTTATCTTATAAGGGAAGCAGTGTAAAGTGTTTCTGACATGTTCACAGAAAAGCACTCCCCCAATCAAATCCATTTCTCTTTTCACAGCATAAATTAGTGATAATTTTATGATCTTTAAATGAACATATGTTTTCATACCCCTTTTGTCAATGAATAATTCACTGAAAACTTGTATTTCTTCTATAATACTAAATGTGACAATTCACAATATATGATGAAGTATTCTTTCCAAGTTTACCACTATTTTAAGCATGGGAAAAAAAAGATAAAGTTTAACATAAAATATTGCTAAGGATAACATTTTAGCCTTTTTAAGACTTAAATATTCAGTGGGAGCTTTTAACATGCCAGATGTATATGATTGGGAAATGCTTATTCATAACACCTAATAACCTATACAAAGAATTTAAAATCCACAAAAAGTAAACATTTTGATAAATATTTCAGTAAACATATATGAATGTTACAGACAGTACATCTGTATAATTCTAAACTATAACCTCAATTTATTACTGAAAATATAACTTTCAACTAATAACTTAATATGAGCTTACACAATTTTCTATGAATTTCCTGACTAAAATATTTTCTTCCTTATTTTCCTAATGGCACATTTTATTTGTTCATTTCTAAGACTATAGATAATTGGGTTCAAGAGAGGGGGCATTATGGAATAAGACACAGAAAGGATCATGTCCTGGATGGTTGCAGAGACTGCAGATGGCCTTAGGTACACATAGAAGATTGAGCTGAGGAAAATGGACACCACGAGGATATGAGGCATGCAAGTGGAAAAGGCCTTTGTTCTGTCTTCTCCACGTGGAAACTTCAGCACAGCAGAAAATATGTGAATATAAGACCTGATGATGAAGAAGAAACAACCTCCACAAATTACCACACCAGAAGCAAGGATTGTCATCTTATTGCTGAAGGTGTCAGAGCAGGAGAGCTTCAACAGAGAAGGGATGTCACAGAAAAACTGATGAATAACATTAGAATGACAAAAGGGCAGTCTGAAGGTGTAGCCTGTGTGGAATCCTGAGTAGACCAGACCACTGAGGATGGAAGCCAGTGTCATCTGGACACAGAGCCGAGGGTTCATGATCACAGAGTAGTGGAGAGGTCGGCAGATGGCCACATAGCGGTCATGGGCCATGATGGTGAGGAACAATATCTCCACATATGCAAAGTAAATCACAAAGAAGACCTGAGCTACACATCCTGCCTTTGAAATGGTATGGCTGTCAAGGAGGGAGTTGATGCATGAATTAGGGACAGTTACAGAAATGTAACATGCATCCAAGATGGACAGATTCCTGAGAAAGAAGTACATGGGGGTGTGAAGTTTCTTCTCTAGGGTGGTGACAATAACTATAAGAGAATTCCCTATGAGAGTCACCAAATACATCAGAGAGAAGGAAAAAGCAAACAAAACCTGTAGTTCCCATACATCAGAAAACCCCATCAGTAGAAATTCCATCTTCATAGTGGAATTGGGCATCTGTGGGTGAGACATCTCATACCTGGGAAGCAATGAAAGAAGTCCTGAACATATGAAGGATTAAATTATAAGAAGATGTTTTTCTATTTTTTTATCTTACCTCTTCCCTAATTCCAATGTCCCTGCTATTTTTGTATGTAAATCATAACCCTTCATGAAGTTTTTATTCCTATTGTAGGAGTGAACTGAAATCACAATATTTTATCATCAATATTACACATACCAAAAAAAAAAAAAAAAACTCAGTGCTGGCAAGTTGAACGAATCTGACTCATAGTGACCCCCCTTGGGTTTCTACACATATAAGTGTTTAATGTATGTTTTTCTGTATTGCCTTGTGAGTATCTATTTTCCATGATAAGATGTATAGACATAAAAGGAGTCTTTGTGTGGTACAGGCAATTAACATGCTTTTTGCTACTGAAATGGTGGCAAGTTCAAATCCACTGAGAGCTACCACACAATAAAGGCCTGGTGATCTACTTCCAAAAACATCAGCCTCTGAAAATCTTATGGAGTAGAGCTGTATTCTGAAATTCATGGGATCAACATAAGTGAGATTAAACTGAATAGAAACCATTTTTTTTTTTTTAATGTAGAAAAAGCTTATATAACTATTTTTGGCCTTTTAACTTTGGAGTTAATATAATGTTGAAAATTGGAATAAATACTTCAGATGTTTTTCCAGACTTACATTCTTGTTTTGAAGCCATAACTAATATTTGAGAATGGTTCTCCATTCTAGAAGTAGTGCTATAAACATAGTAATGTCAAAGTTAAGTTCTATCACTATGACATACAATATTGAAATCATTTGGTACTTTATCTCAAGCTGACCAAAACTTCCTTATCCCATGCATTTACTACACCCTGAATCAGCTTCCCCTTTTTATGCTATACTTATCCATCAAATTATTTTTATACTCATTTGTCTATCATGAAAGGTGCTCCTGCTTCCATTTCCTCTTAACGTCTTATTAGTATTCCTCTAATGTATTTTAATTTACATCTTCACTTTTCCAAATTTCTTTCATCTCACTTGCTGAAAGACAAAACCTCAATAGGCTTGTGGCATGAAAGCTTATAGTAGTAATTAAGCTTTTTTTTTCTTCATCTTACAGTACTAATTTTGCTTTTCCTTTCATCTATCTTTAATCTTTTCTGTAAATCTCTGAAAGTTTTTCATCCATTTCTACATCACTAACCACATTGTCAGTTGTTGTCACAATATCCGTTCTTGAGTAATCGTTGATTTCTTCTACCTTTTGTTTGATTTACTCAACAATGGGCATATTAACTACCTTTCTCTTTCACATATACACATTACCTGTAATTTTCTGAATCTCTTCTATCATTGTCTTTGCAACACTTTCTCCTCATTGTCTCGTAAGCATAATAAGTACAACAGCTGCAACAATAATGATAATAACTATGACATTTGGAAGAACAGACAAGTAACCTATCCAGGGTTAACTGATATTCCAATCTTCCCTATTTGGAAATAATGATCTCCCACATTGTGCTCATATCTTTCAAATGTCTTTGTCTTGTCTCCTTGGCAGTGAATTTATCAAACATCTTGCATATGGAATTGTCATGGAAAGCCCAAGCAAAAGCTGTGGTGTCTTTTTATCAGTCTTAAGAAATCTGTTTTACATTGATGGGAAATTGAGCAATTGTTTCGTCTTATCTGCCCTTTATGTTCTTTATAAGTTCCTAAAGGTAATACTTTGTAAAACTTTTTGTTATCTCAGCATCAAGTACTTTTTTTTTACATGTTGAAAGATCTTTGATAGTGAATATATTGACCTTTTGCTATATTATTGTCATTGATTCTTGACCTATATTACTTTGAATGTAGAGGGTAAATTTTCCCTAATTTAAAGATAAGGAACTTTGTTTGCCCAGGCTTTAAGAATTTTGATTGCAAACCAAAGGATTCTGGGTCAAACCCACCAGCTACTTTGCAGGAAAAATATGAGGCAATTTTCCTCTGAAAAGATTTACTGCCTTGGAAACCTAATTGGACTTTTCTACTGTATCCTATATGGTCACTAAGTCAGAAACAAAACAATGACAGAGTTTTTCATTAGGTTTTATCAATATATTCTGGATAATTGTTTAAAGTTGATTTAATTGAGGGGATAAGTGTAATAATTCATAGTGATTTAGAAGTCTAATTTCTTATGACTTGTTTCTTAAGTTCACAGATAATGTGTCTACACACACACACACATATATATGTGTGTGTATATATATACTTGTATATGCTATAGAGCTAACAGAGGACTAAGTTATGATAACATTTTTGATATATCCAAAAACCTTGAGGGAGACAGTCACTGGGCCTGCAGGCCTTGGGCCATGGTCATAGGGGTCATCAAGCTCAGCTGGAATAATATAGTACACAAAGACATTGTTCTACATGTTGCTTTGGTGAGTAGCAGCTGTGGTCTTGAAAGCTTGTAGGTGGCCATGTGAGATGCAACATCCAGAGCAAAGAACAATGAGGAAAATCAAAGATGCATAGAAACAATTAGTCCAAGGGTATAGTGGACCATGGCAATCCCAACCTATATGACCCTGAGATCAAAAGAACTAGATGGTGACCAGTTGTCACTGTCAACCACTCAGAAAGGGATCATTGGAGGAGATCCTGTATGTTGTTGTTGTTAGGTGCCGTTGACTCATTTCCAACTCATAGCGAACCCATGAGCAGCAGACCGAAACTTCCCAATTCTGCACCAGCTCCATGATCCTTGCTATACTTAAGCCCACTGTCACAGCCACCATGTTAATCCATCTCATCAAAGGCCTTCCCCTCTTTTGGCGACCCTCCAACTTACCAAGCATGACATCCTTCTCTAGGTAATGGTCCCTTCTTACAACAAGACTAAAGTGGGTGAGATGAAGTCTGGCCATTCTCACTTCCAAGGAGCATGCTGGCTGCACTTCCTCCAGGACAGATCTGTCAGTTCTTCTAGCAGTCCATGGTACTTTTAGCATTCTTCACCAGCACCGCAACTCAAAAGCATCAACTCTTCTTCAGTCTTCCTTATTCACTGTCCACCTTTCACATGCATATGAGGTGACTGGAAATATCATGGCCTGTGTCAGGCACACCTTACTCCTCAAGGAGATATCTTTGATGCTCAGCATTTGAAAGAGTTCCTTTGCAGCTGATCTGCCCAGTGCTACATATCATCTAATGTCCTGACTGCTGCTTCCATTGACGTCAATTGTAGAACCAAGCATCGTGAATTCTTTGACAACCTCAATCATCTCTCCATTTATTGTGATGCTGCTTATTGGCCCAGTTGTGAGGATTTTTTGTTTTCTTTATATTGAGAGGTAATCCATACTGCAGATTGTATTTTTCAATATTCATCAGTAAGTACCTCAAGTCATCCTCACTTTCAGCAAGCAAAGTTGTATCATCAGCATATCTCAGGTTGTTAATGATTCTTCTTCCAATGCTGATGCCACATTTTTCTTCATATAGTCCAGCTACTCGGATTATTTTCTCAGCCTGTTGAATAAGGTTGAATAAGTATGGGGAAAGGATACAACCCTGATGCACTCTCTTCTTGATTTGAAACCATGTTCTGTCCCCTTGTTCCATTAAAACAACAGCCTCCCAGTTAAGGTAGAGTTTACTCATGAGTACAATCAAGAGTTTGGGAATTACCTTTCTTCTCAATGTTATCCATAATCTGTCATGACCCACACAATCAAATGCCTTTGCATAGTCAATAAAACACAAGTAAACATCTTTCTGGTATTCTTTGCCTTGAGCCAAGATCCATTTGACAGCAACTATGATATCCCTTGTTCCATATCCTCTTCTGAATCCAACTTGCACCTCTGGAAGTTCTCTGTCAATATGCAGCTGCAATGGTTTTTGAGTTATTTTCAGTAAGATCTTACTTTTGTGCAATTTTAATGACATTGTTTGATAATTTCCACATTCTGTGAGATCACCTTTCATTGAAATGGGTACAATATGGATCTCCTTCAGTCACTTGGCCAGGTAGCTCTTTTCCAAATCTCTTGGCATAACTGAGTGAGTGCCTCTAGTATGTCATCTGTTCATTGAAATATCTCAATGGATATTCTGTCAATTCCTGGAGAGAGCCTTGTTCTTCGCCAATTACTTCATTGTATCTTCGACTTCCTCCTTCAGTATCATTGGTTCTAGATCATATGCCACCTCCTGAAATGGATGAAGATAGGCCAGTTCTTTTTGGTACAGTGACTCTGTGTATTCCTTCCATCTTCATTTGATATTCCCTGCATCACTCAATATTTTGCCCTAAAAATCTTTCAATATTGCAACTTGAGGCTTAAATTTTTCCTCAATTATTTCAGCTTGAGAAATTCTGAGTGTGTTCTTCCCTTTTGGTTTTCTAACTCCTGGGCTTTGCACATTTCATTATATTAATTGGCTTTGTCTACTAGAACTGCTCTTTGAAATGTTCAGTTCAATCTTTTATCTTCTCATTTCTTCCATTTGCTACTCTCTGCTCAAGGGCAAGTTTCAGAGTCTCTTCTGTCATCCATTTTGGTCTTATTTTCTTTTGTTGTCTTTTTAGTGACCCCTTGCTTTCCTCATGGATGATGCCCTTGATGTCATACCCCAATTCTTCTGGTTTTCAGTCACTGATGTTCAATGCATCAAATCTATTATTTAGATGGTTTCTAAATTCAGGAGGTTTATATTTTAGATCATATTTTGGCTCTCATGGACTTGTTTTAATTGTCTTTAACTTCAAGTTGAACTTGCATATGAGCAGTTGATGGTCTGTTCCACAATCAGCT
>NW_006922694.1:159664-161065 GCF_000298275.1 Orycteropus afer afer | reverse complement strand
TCTTTAATTTCCTCAACTTTGGCTTTGATGATTGGTGCATACATTTCAATAATAGTCATATCAATGGGTCTTCCTTGTAAGCATATGAATATTATCCTATCACTGACAGCATTGTGCTTGAGGACAGATCTTGAAGCATCCTTTGTGATGATGAATGCCACACCATTCCTCTTTAAACTGTCATTCCCGGCATAGCAGATCATATGATTGTCTGAATCAAAATGGCCAAAACCTGTCCATTTCAGCTCAATAATGCCTAGAATATCAATCTTTATACATTCCATTTAATTTTTGATAACTTCCAATTTTCCTACATTCATACTTCATATATTCCATGTTCTGATTATTAGTGGATATTTGCCACCATTTCTCCTCAATTTGAATGGTGCCACATCAGCAAATCTAGGTCTCGAAAGCTTTGCCTGATCCATAGGAATAAGGCCCATTTTACTCTGGTAATGCAACTCTTGTCCAGTCCTATCTATTTTGAGAGCTTTCTAAGCTATGTGACTCATCTTCCTTCTCTGTATTGGGCAATGTTCCCGGACTATTCATAAAGTTGCACAGTAATGTATCAGACAGTGTTTCTCTGCTATTCATAAGGTTTTCCCTTGTCAAATCTTTGAGAAGTGGATGCCCCCTTCTTCTTCCTAGTCTGTCTCAGTCTGCAAGCCAGGCTGTTAGCTGTGCAACAGGTGCATCCCACTCGGTTTGAAGCACCAGTGGCATAGCCTCAGGACTCACTGCAACACATCATCCATCACAAGAGGACAAACTGACAGACAAGTTTGTCTCCCTTAGCCGTTGGAAACCTCTCTAAACACCCTTACCTAGATCCCTGAAACTAATTCCTTGATCTGTTCCAGTCACCTTTGCCTTTCTGTACTCTCCCTGCTTTCCCGCCTTGCTGCTTGTGGGATGGGACCTGGGTTCCCTCTCCTCACCTGGATCTCTGCAGCTGACTCCTCGATCTGTTCTTGTCCCCTTTGTCTTTTCTGCCCTTTCCCTGCTTTCTCTCCTTGCTGCCAAAATCCTGTATAGAATGAGATAAAAATGTGGAACAAAGCTCAAAATAATGAAAAAGACCAGACTTACTGGTCTGAAAGACACTGGGGAAACTCCTGAAACTATAACTCCTCATTATCTTGCAGAGTTGGAATTTAGTTCAGTCCTGTGGCTTCTAGTCAGACAGTAGACAAGCCTACAAGATGAACATATACACCAAGTAGGAACACTCTTTAGAACAATCAACTATCGGAAAAAAGAGGGCAGTATTGGCAGAGGGAGATAGCTTAGAGGACAAGAATGCGTAAGAGAGAAGGACATAGGGAGAAGGTAATGGCAGGAAGGAAGTGGGAAGCCAGCTAATAAATTATGGGTGTTGCAATCTATATCATGAAG
>NW_006922694.1:157592-158894 GCF_000298275.1 Orycteropus afer afer | reverse complement strand
GTTAGATAGGATATTAAATAAAGTCATGTTATTATATTATGTCATATATTTTTACCTCTCTAGAAAAACTTTCTGGTAAATATTAACTGCAAATAAAGATGGGAAATTGTGTGTGCTGTATTTATTTTTTTACATAAAACAGAAAAAGTAAGTACAAAAATATTGATGGAAAAGAAATGGCTCACAATAGATAAAGAATAAAAATGTAAAAAGTGGAGAATTATCAATGTATTTTTCACTGCCATGATAAGGAATATAAGGGAGGGACTATTATTTTCATTTTTTTATCCTGTTGATTTAATTATAGAAAAAAAAAAAAAAAACCCTCACTGCCTTCAAGTCAGATCTGACTTGTAATGTCCCCTCCTTGAGTTTCTGAGGTGATATCCCTGCGGAAGTGGATTGCCCAGTTATCCTTCTGAGGAGTGGCTGGTGGGTTTGAACTGTTGCCTTCTGGTTAGCAATCAATTTATAGCTGTAATCATATATATTTTCAGAATTTTGGTATGTAACTAATTATAACATACATTTTAATTAAATATGCAAGCTAATTTACTTCATTATGAGGTTTTTTTATTATTCTTATTACAAATTACATGCATATAATATTTCTAGAAAATGGCAAAAGTAACTTGCTTAGTCATATCAGTTAGGACACCTTACAGAGTTGACACACTGAGAGTGCTTTTTAAGTTTTAACTGGAGCACTTTCTAATGAAGCCAAATTATGTTTTGAAACAACATTACCACTATCCTTTTCCTGTTTATACATGGTTACATATAGAGAACAGAACCCATGTAACATAGATTTAGGGACCACAAAGCTGATATACTGGTTGTAAAGACTAACAGATAAGGTTAATAGTCTGATTATATCCAGTACATGTAATTCATGATGAGTGAAGAAAATGTAGAGTATATATCATTCAATTCATATGTTGTTAACACTGTTTTCTAATTTATATATATAAAACATTGGTACCTCTATTTTGAATTAATTATATTTCCATCACATAAATCACTCCTATACACAGGCATTAAGTGACCAAAAATTTCTTCTCCTGAAACACAAAATTCTTGATAATTAACTAAAATCTACAAATTAAAAGAAGTTGCATTTGCAAAAGCAAGACACATAAGAGTTTTCATCATTAACCAGTCATTCATCATCAGTAAATACCATATGTTTGAGAATTTATTTAATATAATTATATGCTTATTTTTTTGAAAATAGATCAGCCTCTTTATGAAAGTAAGTGCTGCCTATATTTCATATCTTGTATATTTAGATGTTTGAAGGCT
>NW_006922694.1:155783-156967 GCF_000298275.1 Orycteropus afer afer | reverse complement strand
TCATTGGCTGAAACACATTTTCCTAAGGAGAAAATAAATAAATAGTGCATAATGTTTTGTGTATCCGTGTGAAGGGTATATTTTTGTACCTTATAGAACTTATAGAAGAATCTATTAATTGATTTAATTGATTTTTTTTCAAAGAATCATCCATTACTTTATACATTCACTTGTTAATTCAGTCATTCTAGAAATAATGACCTTAACATTTTTTAGTATTTGATCAGATATTAATCCATTTCTTTTGAATTGATTCCTACTTGTAGTGACCCTACAAGATAGAGCAGAACTACCCCCATAAGTTTCCAAGGATGTAACCTTTATTGAAGCCAGTTGTTACCTCTTTCTGCAGTTGAGTGGTTGGTGTGTTAGAACCACTGATCTTTTGGTTAGTGGCACTACTAGCACTAATTTGGTTAGACATTATTACCTAGTTTTTAACATGGAATATACATTTGAAGATTTACATGTAATGTAATATAGTTTACTTTTTTTAATAGGTAAATATGCTATTATATGTTATATTGATGTACTTTTATATTGCGGCATTAAAATTTTGCTTTTTGTATAAGAATTAGAACACCCTCTCAGAACTTACTGATAGACACATATAGACCTATTAAATTATTTTTTTGAGGGCAGGTTTGAAAAATAAGTTGGTAGTTACCTTAAAGATAATTACTCCAACATTTTGGATCCACTAAATTCTCTTTACTTCCACAGTCCTTCAACTGATGGATGTGGTGTTAACATATTTCTCACTGGTGCACTTCTTTGTTTCAGTTCATGAGCACTTACTTATTTTCTTAAATTTATTTCAAATGCACTATTTATTATTATGAAATGTTTGGTTTGAGTAACATTTCAGTGAAATGTTAAGGTAAGTGTATTATATCAGTAACTGTACACAGTTTTCTTTTCAGTTCTAATTCCTTGTGTTTCCCCAAACAAGATAGGAAGGGAATGCGAAGTATTGAGAGGGAGCTTGATATGGAAGATAGGATATGAGTGGAAATGATAATAATCATGAAAAAAAAAAAAACCTCACTAATTTTACCTAGATAGAGGAAATTCTTTCTTCAATGGTAGTTTCTCCCATACTGGTGATCAATTGTTGCTAATCAAAATATCCAAAGCACTGACTGAAATATCACTCTTTACATATTTATGGACTGCAGAAGCAA
>NW_006922694.1:152785-155009 GCF_000298275.1 Orycteropus afer afer | reverse complement strand
TGATGTTAAACAAGTTTCAGCAGAACTTCAGGCTAAGACAAGTTATGAACAAAGGCCTTGTAATCATCTATTGAAATCCCCAAGGATTACAACAGTCTGATTGGTAAATGGTCATCAGGATGATGGACTGGACAATCTATGACTGTGTTATGCATGAGTCCTCATGTATCAAAGGCTAACTTGATGGCAGGTAAATATCACAACCACAGGGAAAGTAATGCATTTACCTGGTCAAGACTCACACTGATCCTGATTGTGGCTCCCTTCAGTCCCTGAGATTATGAGGGTACAAAGTAGGGCACTTCCAAACTCTTTACAGTACACCTTTGATACACTATCCATTATAGTGTCATATCACCATTCAAATAATGTTGACTGTGCACTTATTTTTATACATTATTTTGGGAAAAGTAACTAAGTTAAAGAACAAATATCAACAGCAACAAACACCTCTGCCAAAAGCAAATATATTTTATATCGACATCTTTCAAAAGAACCTTTCATAAACAAAGTTTAAAACCCAAAACAATGACTGTCAAATCTCCTAGACAGAGTAGAACTATCCCAAAGGGATTCCAAGTTATAAATCTTTATGGAAATAGATAGCCATGTCTTTCTCCCATGCAGTACCTGGTGGGTTCCAGCAGCAGACTCTTCAGTTAGAAGTGGAACCCTTTAACCACAGAAACACCTGTGCCTCTTAAATAGGGGACATCTAGTTATGCATATTGAATATTCATTTATAAGGAAGTGTAACCTATCTATAAATAGGCTGATAGAAATAAAATAAGAGGAACAAAATACTTAATGATCTGTTTCAAAGTACCCTAGCTTATTTAAGTTTTAAAATGTTAAATTTTATGGGGGGATATAACAGTATTTTACACAAAACAGAATATTCAATACATATCACCTTTCTTATTTTTATAATTTTATTAATGGAAATGAATTTACCACAAATAATATATGCTTATCACATGTTGCAATGAAAGATGCTGAAAGCCACTATTCCTAACTCATAGAAGTATGAGAATTCATTGTGGTAAAATTAAAGAATCCATGAAACAATGAATGAATAAATAAATAAATGAATTATATGTGTTTACAGATAGATTATACAGGGGAAATTTATAATTTCGTACAAAACAAATACTTTATATTGACTCAATAAAAATTACAGAATATCAAGAGACATATAACAATTAAAGGGAACAAATGGAAAACTGTGTGTCTTGAGTAAGGACCCCACCACAGTGACCAAAAATTTAGACTCCTCATCTTTTACTTAGTCTTCCCAAAGGGGACCTATGGACTTTTACTGTGATGACTGTTCATTAGGAAATAGAGGACATTTTCAGACATTTGGGGGGTTACTGCACACTGGTTCTAAACTGACTCTCTGACATGACACAAAAGGTCAATGTGCTCTAACAGTCAGAGCAGGGGCTTATGGAATTCACGTGATCAATGGACTATTTGCTCAGGCCTATCTTACAGTGGATCCATTGGTTACCACAGGCCACCCTGCAGTGATCTCTATAATTTGAGAATATAATTTGAATAAACATACAAAAACCTGGCAGAATCCCCACATTGTTTACCTGAAATATTGGGTGAAGATATTGTGGTAGTAAAAGACAATCAGAAATCTTTAGAACTGCTTATAACTAGGAAATTAGTAAACATAGTCCCCACTTATGGATATTTGACATATATGTAACCCATAATTTGAAGCAATGCCTGTAAAACCTATTCATACTAAAAGTCAATGTATGTACATTGGTTCATAATAACAAATAAGAGATACATATTTATATGTTTCTAACTATTATTATTATTATTAATGTATTATTATGTTAGTGGGTGTTTTGAAATCAGGAAAGGAGTACATCAAGATTGTATACTTTCACCAGATTTATTCAACCTGTGTACTGAGCAAATAATCCAAGAAGGTGTATTATATGAAGAAGAATGTGGCATCAGGATTGAAGGAAGACTCCTTAACAACCTGCAATATACAGATGGCATAACTGCTTGCTAAAAGTGAGGATGACTTGAAGCACTTACTGATGAAGATTAAAGACTACAGTCTGCAGTATGGATTACTCCTCAATATAAAGAAAACAAAATCGTCACAACTGTCCAATAAACAGCTTCACAGTAGATGAAGAAAAGACTGAAGGTGTAAAAGATTCCACATTACTTGGCTCTATAATCAACACCA
>NW_006922694.1:150645-151435 GCF_000298275.1 Orycteropus afer afer | reverse complement strand
AATCTGAACAAACACCTCATGAATTTGTTTTTTGTGTATGTGCTATGTGTATTAAATTAATGTGCATCTTATTTATATGGACATATTCTGCAAAAAAAAAAAACAAGTATAAGAATTTGCAGCCTAAAGCGTAGTTTAGTTTTCAGGGATCTTGATTATCTTTTTCTTTCACAAGACATCACACTAGTCCATTACACTGATAGCATCAAGCTGTTTAAACCTAGTGAGTAGCAATGTCCAACTTCTTTGTAAGACTACTTCAGACAGGAGTACTAATGGCTCAAATAGTTCATGAATGAATCTTTGGTCTACCCCACTAAACAAAGAACGATGACAAGCTATCAACAATTGACCAATTACAGAAATGATGAGTAGAATTTTTATGAATTTTTTTCTTTACAATTAACAATTTTACATATGTGTTTATATATTATAACAATAAATGACTGAAAAAGAATAATTGAGAGATGACATTAAGGACATGAAAAATAAAAGAAGCAAAGATTGTTAGTATGTAAGGAAAGAAAGAAAAGACCAAAATCGATTTCAGAAGAGCCTCTGAAATTTGCTCTTGAACCTGGAGTACCTAAGCGAACAGAGTAACTGATGAAATAAATTGCCAACTGATGATTTCAAATAGGATCTCAGAAAGACAATGTAAAATATTATAATAAAATGTGCAAAGACCTGCAACTAGAAAATAAAAATGGAAGAGCACACTAAGCATTTCTCGAGTTGAAATATCTGAAGAACAAAATCAAGCTGAGTTGTAATGTTGGAGTATTCTATA
>NW_006922694.1:146859-147862 GCF_000298275.1 Orycteropus afer afer | reverse complement strand
TAAAAGACACCTTTAATGTGTTTAAAAGAGAGATGTCTCCATGAGAACCAAGGTACACCAGTCTCAAACTATGGTATTTTCAATTGCGTCATGTGTATGGGAAATTTGGACAATGAATAAGGAAAATGAAACAAGAATTGATGCACTTGAATTTTGGTGCTGGTGAAAAATATTGTATATACCATGGATGGGCAGAAGACAACAACAAAAAAAAATGTCTTGAAATAAGTTTAACCAGCATACTCATTTGAAGTGGGGATATTCAGTCTTTGTCTCACTTACTTTGGACATAATATCACTGGCGGCCAAACTGTGTAGGATAGTTTTATAGCAGGTCAAGAATGAGGCCAATTGCCTCCATGATTTGAACTGTCTGGGTCTACTGACCAAAGCTGAGGGGATATCAGCTTTAGACTCAGGATGGATTTAAAAATCAAATGAAGATAGGGGTAAGCTCTAGTTTACTGAGATTATATAATTGTGGGATCAAAAATTGGGGCCCCAAAATCAAAGAACCTTCAGAAAATCAGGGAGATAAATCAGGAAGAAAAGGAAGATCTCTCATTCTTATTAAAATGTATTACCTAAGTTTACTAGGGATATACAGATATTAACCTGGAAGGCCTGATCAAGGCTCAGTTAACATGACTTTCATTTCTCAAAGCACCACAGACTTATGGAAGAAATGACAAAAGCTGGAGGAAGGCTTGGAAATGCCCATGGGGAAGCTTTAGGAATTGCTTTTAAGATTCTCAACAATCGAGACCTGGTGGCTGAATGTAAGCCAAGGTAGAAAATGCAACAGAAGGTAGCTATGATAGTTGCCACTTTAACTCCTAGAATGAAGAGTGCCAGCCATAAAGGAAAACCTTTCAGGAACCATTAGAGAGTTGATCCAGATCAATGTGCATATTGCAAGGAGAAAGGACACTGGAAGAGGGAATATCCCTAAAATCTCTGGGAAGACACCCTTTTGTACAAGCATTGAAGAGCACAGGGTGAC
>NW_006922694.1:145601-146241 GCF_000298275.1 Orycteropus afer afer | reverse complement strand
GAGGGAGATGCCCAGATGAGAGATGGCAGCAGTGGAACAAAGAGGCACGAGGCAATGCAGCAAGCTTATCTGGCCCACAGAGGTAGAGACCAGGCTTAGAGGCCTGGGGCAAGAGAGGCATGTCTAAGGCAAAGTAGAAGGAGATTGTCCTGATTGGGAACTGTATCCTCAGCATGTTCCTGAACTTGAATTATAGCCTGTTGCTTCTCTAGTAAACCCCATAAACTGTGATTTCTGTGTGGCCACATCAGCAAATTATCAAACATAGCAAAGATGTAGTAGGTGCCACAGGAGGGAGTGGTGTCAAGGTTGGTAAGAGGCCTGAAGGGGGGCCAATTTTAGCCTCATAGGAACAGGCCTTAGGCTTCTGATGATGATTCTGTCTTCCTCTTGTGTAGTTAGAGGAGGTCAAAAGATGCTGCCTCCCTGCCCCCTTAGCAACTGGAGCTACCTCTTTTGGGTTGAACACTGCTGAGTCCCCTTTAAGCCTTTGCACAGTGCCAGTAGTGGGATTACCAGAAAACTGTTTCTAAGGGATCATTACAATGTGTTAGCTGCAAATTTGGAGAGGATTTTCCATGACTTCCCATATGTTATGAGATACCTGTTTCCCTTATTGGGGCTGGACTTAATAAAAAAA
>NW_006922694.1:144509-145092 GCF_000298275.1 Orycteropus afer afer | reverse complement strand
TGTTAAAAATCATTTAACCTCGCCTCACTTGCCTCCAAGTTTCAAACCTTCCCCTACTCTCTTCAGAGGAGCCCTGGAAAATGACCTAAGTAATCTAACCCTAAAAATGGGGTGTCTGCACAAATATATGGATGATATCCTTATAGCCAGAATGAATAAGAAGGACTCAGATGCAAACACTGTCCAGAGTCTTGATTTCCTTGCAGATTGAGGATGTAAGGTTTCAAGGAATAAGGTCCAATCTCAAAGCCCCAGGTGATATACATGGACTTTTTGATCTCCCAGGGACAGAGGAACCTACCAAAGATTAAAGGGATGCAATAGCCATGATGCTGTCTCTCAGGTCAAGAAAAGAACTTTATGAGTTTCAAGGAGTGGGTGGCTTTTAACACCTTTGGATACCTGGATTTGGTCTGATAACAAAATGATTATATAATAGCCTGAAGGTGGAGAAAAGAATCCCTTGTTTGGACCCCAGAGTGTGAAAGAACTTTTGAACAGATTAAATACAAAAGTCTTATAGATACTCTGCTACCACTTCCCAGTGTACTAAAGCCTTTGAAATATTTATGCGTGAAAGACA
>NW_006922694.1:141881-143689 GCF_000298275.1 Orycteropus afer afer | reverse complement strand
GTGTCGAGGATAGAGACAATAGGAAAGAAGATGCTGCTGAGGCAAAGAGGGTGACCATGGATAAACTTCCATCTTTGTTCACAAGTGTTCCCAATTTTAACAAAGAGGAGCTGCTTAACCCTTACCAACCTGAACATTTGGAAAGGGCAAGAGTGTTGAGGGTATAACAAGAACTCTATTTATGAGTGGCATTTTAACGATAAATTAAAGATTTTTCCCCCAAAAGACCAAAATTTATCAATCATCAAGGCCCTCCATTGAAACACCCATCTCAGAAAAGATGCTACCCTGGAGTGGATGCAAATACTTCTAGCAGCCCTCGCCTGGCTACGGCAGTAAAGGAGATCGCCCAGAACTGTCACCTATGTTTGAAATGTAATACAAGTAACAGTGTCCCACACCATTATGAGCCTGGAGTGCAATACCAAGGTTCCAATTTGGGTGAAGACTGGCAAGTAGACCTTATGGTCTTGCCACAAGCACCCAAAAAGTGTAAATTTACTTTAGTGTTGGTTGATACCTACTCTGATACACAGAGGTATTCCCTCAATGGACAGAATGACCTACAGAAATAACCAAAACCTAATTAATGGAAATCATTCACAGATTTGGACTTTTGCTTTCAATCCAGAAGGTAATGGACTAGCTTTCATATTTCAGGTAACTCACTGAAAATGTTTTGCCTTAAGAATTCAGTGGAAACTTCATGGGGTGTGGAGGCCCCAGTTGTCAGGAAAGTAGAGAAGATAAACCCAAATATCAAGAAAACACTAGCTAAGTTGTGTCAGGAAAATAACTTATCTGGGAGTCAGGTATTGCCACTTGCCCTACTCAGGATACAAATAGCCCCCTGAAGCAGGCACAAATTCATCCCCTTTAGAATTATGTATGGGAGACTGTTCTGAAGGAAGGGTACCATATCCATTCATGTAATAACAGAATGAAAGGAAAGGAAGTGGGTAAAATCTTTAAACATTATTTTACAAACCATTCATCAATATGCTTTTGTATGATTGCCCCATTCTACTTACACCCACTTACAAAAGTTTCTAACAGGAGATAGAGTCCTGGTGAAGACATGGAAGAACTACCACCTGCAGGACCAACCTAACGTGAAGAGGTAATGACTGTTCAAAGTGCTGTTGACAACCTATTCTTCTCTGATATCAGCAGGGTTCACACCCTTTATACCTAAGTGAAGCCTGCAACAGTTGAATCTGACCCTTCAACTTCTGTTTTTCCCTTTCATGAGTTTTTAAATGGACCAGAGAGAAGGAATGATGATTAAAGGGTCACGGGCCTCAAGGTAAGATGCTACAAAAAGAGTTCCAGGACATCTATCTCTTATCTTCCTGCAAAGAATCATCAGAAGAACTCTGGTTATGGTACACAAACCAAAGTATCCTAAACTGTCCTAATGGTAACCTGTTCCTATGTACCATTGCAGGATATACCATTTTATGCAGAGGGAAAGAATTAAGAATAAAGCCCAAGGTTATATAACCCAGAACCCAGGCCACCATGTGTAATGGGGATATTTTATTTCTTAACTATAGCCTATTTTGTAGGACAACACACCTTAAGATTCATTACCTTCCTACCCAAGTACATACTGCGTCTCATGACACCCAGACTCCAAACACGCAGAAATGAAGCCTGTTCTCCACCAATCCTGCATCACTGGACATATTGGGGACCAAGACAAACTAAATCCTCAACAAAGCCAGATTTAGGGGGTACTTTTTGCAAACTATCATCCTAGGTTTTGGAGTTAGGCTTATAGAACTTGGTATTCCAAATTTATCAGA
>NW_006922694.1:140320-141295 GCF_000298275.1 Orycteropus afer afer | reverse complement strand
TTGGTTGGTGATAGACACATATATGCCTGCTGTTCTTTTTTTTTTTTTTTTTTCCCTTTAGCAGATTTTGGTGAATCAATTAGTTTATGTTAAGACTATATCATACTTACATCCATTTCATAAATTTTAATTCATTTCTTGACTTTTAGTGAGTATAAAACTTTACCTAAGATTTCAAAATGTGTTAGTAACATATTATTTATGATATGAATTTCTATGAAAATAAAAAAAAAAATCTTTACTGCATCTTGCATTGTATTCCTCTTTCATGTGAATATACTTTTGTGTTTAATCAACTTATGTAGTGGCATTTCCCCTATGTTTATATTATCTTCATATCCTTTTTTACCTTTTGGCCAAACTTGTGAGATAACTTATTGCTTGGACTTTACCAAAGTTCATCCCCAACTTAAAAATAAAATATATTTCACACTGCAAGAGGAAAAGCAATACTGACTGGGTTTTTTTGTTTTGTGTTTTGTTTGTTTGTTTGCTTCTGTGTTTAAGAAGAATAAGGAGGGAAGGAGGGGTTTATTAAAACAACCTTAAAAATATTCTGTTCACAATAATGGGAGTTAAATGTGAAGATCTGTAACACAATTAATAAAATGTATGGACAGTAGTAATATGTGTTCCTAATATATATCCTACCATGTGTATAGTCTAGTACCCATTACCAGGTTGAGACCTCTTGATATCACTTTCACAGCTTTCTTTGTTCTCTAGTGCTGCTCTAACAGAAATACCACAAATGGATGGCTTAAAAAACAAGAATTCATTCTCTTACACTTTAGGGGGCTAGAAGTCCAAATTCAGACTGCTGGCTCCTGGGGCTGGGTGAAGGCCCCTAGACCTGAGCTTCAGTTCTGCCTCTTATTTCAGATGTACTCGAGCTACAGGCTGCTTCTAACTCAGGAAGGTTCAGGCAGCTGAGGCTGACAAACCCAAGATGGACAGGAAAAATGGCATAATCTT
>NW_006922694.1:138581-139330 GCF_000298275.1 Orycteropus afer afer | reverse complement strand
TATGTTAAGTTTTATAACAGATAAAACTGTTATGATCTCCTTTCTTTTCAAATGTGCATCAGAGATTCTTTTCATATGATGCTTTGTCTTTTTTTTTTTTTTTTTTTTGCTGTGGCTTTCCCTGAAGTGACAATGCATATGAAATATCTAATACATATTTTAAATATGTATTAGAAAAGAGATTCAAATATGAATCTCTTTTCTAATACATATTTAAAATATTTATTCTGAATCTAAATTTCAAAATGTATATAATTGGATAATTTTTAGCTATTTCCTAAAGTTTGTATACATAAGAATTAAGGGTGCATCTCCTCTATGGATGCTAAAACTCAAGTGGAAAAGTGTCCTATGGTAGTTAAAGTTATGTGTCAACCTGGCTGGACCTGGTTGACTGGCTGGACAGGTGGATGTAGTATTCCCATAATGATACTGGTAGTCAACTCCATGGTAGAATCTACTGTGAGGAGAGGAAAAGCTGCCTTAAGGGTGTGATCTGCTCCCAGTATATTAGGAGAAGTTTTAGGAAAGGTCTGTAGCTTTTGGAATGCTTGAATCCTGCATATAGCTCAGTCATTGTTCAGCAGCTTGCTATGTTGTCTGCCACTCTTGGGATGCTAAGTGAACCTGCATCAGTGGCCTGCTGTGTGATTTGGTAATATTGGGACTGTGCCTTTTTACCTATGAACCTTCGGTTTGTCAACCTCAGCAACCAGCAGCTGCCTGATTGAAGAAAGCCTCCAGCCTCC
>NW_006922694.1:135562-137141 GCF_000298275.1 Orycteropus afer afer | reverse complement strand
TTTTTTTCATTCTTCTTTGCTCTGGATGAGGAGAGACCCATTGTTGCATTTAGATGGCTGCTTGCAAACTTTTAAGATCTCAGTCACTACTTGCCAAAGTAGGATGTGTAACGTTTTGTGTAGTATGTAATGCCAATTGACTTGATGTCCCCTGTGACTATGGTCCCGAGCCCACATGTCCCCCTACTCACTCCCTTTGGATAGCTGACTGTGGCCAAAAAGTGACTACATCCTTGTCCCTTTTCAGATATTCTATATACCTGGGGATTCTTACAGAACATCGCAATATGCTTGTAGAAACATTGTCTACTAACCCTATACATGGTCTTGGGCACACTGTCCCCTGCATAGACATACCTAATAATTCAGCTTGTCTATCCATCTATCCACCCATATATCCATGTTTGCCTTCACTGACAACACAGTACTGTATGTGCTAAAGGGTTCATCTTTGTTGTCTGTACCTCCCATACACCTCTCTATGTCTTCCTCTTCATCAGTGCCATTGTATTGATCACTCACCTTTGGTACATTGTCCTTCTCTTCAACCAAATCAATACTTGTCTCTACCTATCTAACAGTATTTCCAACCCTCCCCTCCCACTCCTGGTAACCAAAAATAAATGTTTCCTTCCATATATAAATGTTTCCATGACTTTTTACAACAATGGACTAATATAATATTTGTCCTGTGATTGACTTATTTCATTCAGCATAATATCTTCCAAGTTCATCTACATTACTCAGTGTCTCGCAAATTCTACATTATTTTTTAGGGTTTCAAAGTAATCTGTTATATGTATGAACCATACTTTGTTTTTTCATTCTTCAGCTGATGGACACCTAGGTTGTTTCCATCTTTTGGCTATTGTAAATAGAGCAGTGATGAACATAGGTGTGCATATGTCTGTTTTTGTCCTGGATCTCACTTTTTTAGGCTAAATACCTAGTAATGGAATGACTGGGTCAAATGGTATTTCTAATTCCAAATTTTGAAGGAATTGGCATACTGCTTTCCATAGTGGTTGTACCATTTTACAGTCCTACCATCTGTGTATGAGAGTCCTAATATCTCTGCATCCTCATCAGCATTTGTTATTTTCTCTTTTGTTCAACTTTGCTACTAGTGTTGGAGCAAGATGGTATCTCATTGTTGCTAAACATCAATATTAGTTTTCCAAGTACATATCCGTAGCAAAAAGTAAATAAATAAATAAGATTATTTTTAATTTCTTAGTGGCCTTAATGAATCTATGTATCAAACCAAAGCCATATTCATTACAGTTGAGATGATTCTGACTCATAGTGGCCCTAGAGGACAGAGTAGTACTGCCCCAATAGAATTCTAAGGCCATAATTTTTTATGGAAGTAGATTTTCTCATCTTTCTTCCAAGGACAGGCTAGTGGGTCTAAACTGCCAACAGTACAGTTAACAGCTGAGTTCTTAACCAATGTGCCAAGTCTTCTTCAGATCTGTGTACAGGTATGTAATAACTTGGAATATATAACACAAGCATCCCTTTAATTAACCTAGACTACAATGCTTAAAGTATTTAAACAGGTATTTTTTTTTTTTTT
>NW_006922694.1:130023-131581 GCF_000298275.1 Orycteropus afer afer | reverse complement strand
TGAAAAGGTGGCACATTCAAATCCACTGAAAGCTACCACACAATAAAGGCCTGGTGACCTATTTCCAAAATATCAGCCTCTGAAAATCTTATGGAGCAGAGCTGTATTCTGAAATTCATGGGATCAACATAAGTGAGATTTAGCTTTATAGAAACATATTTTTTTTAATGTAGACAAACTTATGTAATTATTATTGGCTTTTTAATCTTGAGTTAATGTAATGTTAGAAATTGTAATAAAATACTTTAGATGTTTTCTCAGACTTACATTCATAGATTGAAGCCATAATGAATATTTGGGAATACTTCTCCTTTCTTAATGTAGTACTATAAGCATACTAATGTCAAAATTAAGTTCTACCACTATGACATACAATATTGAAAGCATTTGGTACCTTATCTCAACTGGATCAAAACTTCCTTATCCCATGCTTTTATTTCATCCTGAATCAGCTTATCCATTTTACCTGCTAAATTTATTCATCAAAATGTTTTTATACTCACTTGTCTATCTTGAAAGGGAAATATGTCCTTCCCTTCAGCAGAGTGTTCCTGCTTCCAGTTCCTCTTTACAAGTCTTCCTCTAATATATTTCAATTTACATCTTCATTTTTCCAACTTTCTTTCATTTCTCTTGCTGAAAGACAAAATATCAACAGGCTTGTGGCATGAAAGCTTTTAGTAGTAATTAAGCTTTTTTTTCCTTCTTCACCTTACAGTACAAAGTTTGCTTTTCCTTTCATTTTATCTTTAGTCTTTTCCGTAAATCTCTGAAAGTTTTCATCCATTTCTACATCACTAATAACATTGTCAGTTGTTGTCATAATATCTGTATCCTAGAGTAAGTGTTGATTTCTTCTACCTTTTGTTTGGTTAACTTAACAACGGACATATTAACTACCTTCCCCCTTCACAAATCTATGTTACCTATAATTTTATGAATCTCTTCTATCATTGTCTTTGCAACACTTTCTTCTCGTTGTTTCAAAAGTATAATAAATACAACAGCAGCAACAATAATGATAATAACTGACATTTGGAAGTACAAACAAGTAACCTGTCCATGGTTAACTGATATTCTAATCTTCCCTATTTGGAAATAATGATCTCCCACATTGTGATCATATCTTTCAAATGTCTTGTCTCCTTGGCAGTGAATTTATCAAATATCTTGCATATCGAATTTTCATAGAAAGCTGAGCAAAGTCTGTGGTTTCTTTTTATCAATCTTAAGAAATCTGTTTTACATTGATGGGAAATTGAGCAATTGCTTTGTGTTATCTTCCCTTTATGTTCTTTAGAAGTTCCTAAAAGGTAATACTTCATAAAACTCTTTGTTCTTTCAGCATCAAGTAAATTTTTTACATGCAAAAAGATCTTTAATAGTGAATATATTGCCCTTTTACTAAAATATTGCCAGTGATACTTGACCTATATGACTTTGAATGTAGAGGGGTAAATTTTCACCCCTAATTTAAAGTTAAGAAACTTTGTTTGCCCAGGCTTGAAGAATTTTGATTGCAAAGCAAAGGATTCTGGTTCAAACCCACCAGCCACTC
>NW_006922694.1:128389-129520 GCF_000298275.1 Orycteropus afer afer | reverse complement strand
AATATTTTCTAGATAATTGTTTAAAGTTGGTTCAATTGAGGGGATAAGCATAATAATTCATAGTGATTAAGAAGTCTCATTTCTTAAGACTTATTTCTTAAGTTCACAGATAATATGTCTACATATATGCTTGTATATGCTATAGAGCTAACAGAGGACTAAGTTATGATAACTTCTTAGACACATCCAAAAACATTGAGGGAGCCAGTCACTGGGCCTGCAGGCTTGGGGCCATGGTCATAAGGGTCATCAAGTTCAATTGGCATAGCATAGTATACAAAGACATTGTTCTACATGCTGCTTTGGTGAGTACCAACTAGGGTCTTGAAAGCTTACAAGTGGCCATGTGAGTTGCAACATCTAAGATACTTCATCCAGAGCAAAGAAGAATGAAAAAATCAAAGATGCATAGAAACAATTAGTCTGAGAGGGTAGTGGGCCATGGAATCTCAGCCTATATGACCCTGAGATCAGAAGAACTAGATTTTGCCCAGTTATCACTGTCAACCACTCAGAAAGGGATCAGTTGAGGATATCCTCTATAGATTGAGATAAAATTGTGGAACAAAACTCAAAATAACAAAAAAAGACCAGGCTTACTGGTCTGAAAGACACTGGTAAAACTCCTGAGACTATAGCCCCTCATCATCTTGCAGGCTTGGAATTGAACTCACTCCTGTGGCATCCAACCAAACAATAGACAGTCCTACAAGATGAACAACTACACCAAGTAGAGACACTCTTTAGAACAATCAACCATGGGAGAAAAAAGGGCAGCATTGGCACAGGGAGATCACTTAGAGGACAAAATTGCATAGGAAAGAAGGACATAGGGAAAAGGTAATGACAGGGAGGAAGTGGGAAGCCAGCTAATAAATTATTGGGATTGCAATCAACGTCATGAAACAAAATGTGTATGCATTGTTGAATGAAAAACAAATTAATTTCCTCTAATCTTTCACCCATATCATGCACACTCAGAAAAGAGTATAATTTTCAGTTATCTGGGGCAGAATAATGATGTATTTATCTCTGTCTGAAATTGTCAGGTAACTAAAATTGCATTTTAAATAAACTGTTTTGTAAGTTAAGACATATGTTTTGCTTTTCCAAAACAATTAATTTTTTTTT
>NW_006922694.1:125363-126754 GCF_000298275.1 Orycteropus afer afer | reverse complement strand
CTTCTGAAAATAGACATATATTTTCTGAAATAGCATTACCATAAATTTTATTACTATATTAAGTTAGGTAAAAGTTTTATACTGTTATAGGGTAAACACACTATATACATGAAATATACATTACTCATTCTAAATTTATATTTACCCCAAAATTGTTTTAAGCTTTACTTCCTTCCTGGTAAAGTAGCATACATTCCAAAACAGAAATTTTGGATTACAAAATCCGATTTGTCTCTTCCATTAAACAGTTAATTATCCTCAATATTTTAATCTTAAACCATTGTTTGCATAGTATGTCTTAGATGCATTTAATACAGAAAAATTTTCAAAAATAGGAGACATTAAAAAGTATGTATATGTTAAAGGAAATTCTTTACATTATTGAAAATTATTTTCTAAGTAAGCAAGTTTGCCTCTCTGTATACTCATTTGAACCCTTTCAAAAACTGAGGAAATAATTGTATCCCTTCTTATGAACGTAAAATAGCAAAGGACTATACTACACAGCATCATTGGCTGGAACACATATTCCTAAGGAGAAAATAAATAAATATTGCATAATGTTTTATGTATCTGTGTAAAGGGTATTTATTTGTCTCTTATAGAACTAATAGAAGAATCTATTGATTAATGTTTTAATTGATTTTTTTCAATGAATAATCCATTACTTTATATATTCACTTGTTGTTTCAGTCATTCTAGAAATTATGACTGAGACCTTAACATTTTTGAGCACTTGATCAGACATTAATCCATTTCCTTTGAATTGATGCCAACTCACAGTGACCCTATACAGTAGAGCAGAACTACCGCCCACGTTTCCAAGGATGTGATCTTTATTGAAGCCAGTTGTCATCTCTTTCTCCAGTGGAGTGGCTGGTGTGTTAGAACCACTGACCTTTTGTTAGCAGCACCACCAGAACAGAACTCATTTGGTTAGACATTTTAACCTAGTTTTTAACATGGTATATAAATTTGAAGATGTACATATAATGTAGTATGTTTTACTTTTTGTAATAGTTAAATATTCTACTATATGTTATATTGATGTATTTTTATATTCCTGTATTACAATTTTGCTTTTTGCATAAGAATTAGAAAGCCCTCTCAGAAGTTACTGATGGACACATATGTTGTTGTCATTACGTGCCGTGGAGTCAAACCCAACTCATAGCAACCCATCCTTGGGTTTCCAAGGCAGTATCACCATGGAAGTAGATTGTTTCATCTTCCTTCTGAGGAGTGGCTAGTGGTTTTGAACCGCCAGACTTCTGGTTAGCAGTCAAGTGCCTTAGGCAATAGCTATTAAATTATTTTTTTGGGGGGTTGCAAATTCATTTGGTGGTTACCTTAAATATAATTACTCCAAAATTTTAAATCCACTAAATTAT
>NW_006922694.1:123197-124438 GCF_000298275.1 Orycteropus afer afer | reverse complement strand
TCCATTATTCATTATAGAGTCATATCACCATTCAAATAATGTATATTCTGCACTTATTTTTATACACTATCTTGGGGAAAGTAAGTAAATTAGACAACGAAACTCAACAACAACAAACATTTCTGTCAAATACAATTATTTTTTTTAAATTGACATCTTTCAAAAGAAATTTTAATGAACAGAGTTTAAAACCCAAAACAATGGCTTTGAAATCTCATAGGGTTTCCAAGGTATTAATCCTTATGGAAGTATATAGCTGTATCTTTCTCCCATGCAGTACATTGTGGGTTCTAATAGCAGACACTTCAGTTAGAAGTGCAATCCTTTAACCACAGAACCATCTGTGCTCCTTAAATAGGGGACATCTAGTTATGCATATTGAATAATCACTTATAAGCAAGTGTAACCTATCTATAATAGACTGATATGCATAAAATAAGAAGAATCAAAATACTTAGTAATATATTTAAAAGTACTATACCTTATTTAAGTGTTTAAATATATTAGGTTTTATGGGGGGAAAATAACAGTATTTTACACAAAATACAATACTCAATATATAGGAGGAGTCAGACATAGGGATCCAGGTGAGGAGAGGGAACCCAGGCCATGCCCCACAAGCAGCAAGATGGGAAAGCAGGGAAAGAACAGAAGAGGCCAAGGGGACAGGGTCAGAGCAAGGAGTCAGCCAAAGGGATCCAATTAGGGTGGTGGAGAGGCTTCCAACAGTTAAGGGAGATAAACATGTCTGTCGGTTTGTCCTACTGTGTTGACGTGTTGCTGTGAGTCTTGAGGCTGTGCCACTGGTGTTTCAAACTCAGTGGGGTGCATATGGTACATAGGTATCAGCTCAGCTTGCAGACTGAGACAGACTAGGAAGAAAAAAGAGGCCAACCACTTCTCAAGAATTGGCCAGGGAAAATCTTATGAATATCAGAGAAACACTGTCTGATACATTACTGCACAACTTTATGAATAGTCTGGAAACATACAGAGGAGGAAGATGAGTCACTTGGGTTAGAAATCTCTCAAAATAGGACTGGGAAAGAGCTGCATAATCAGAGTAAAACCAGCCTTACTCATATAGATAAGGGAAAGCTTTCAAGACCTCCATTTGCTGAAGTGGCACCACTCACCCAAATTGAGGAGAAACAGTTGCAAACATCCATTAATAATTGGAACATGGAATGTACTAAGTATGAATGTAGGAAAATTGGAAGTTGTCAAAAATGAAATGGAAC
>NW_006922694.1:120645-121816 GCF_000298275.1 Orycteropus afer afer | reverse complement strand
CAAAAGAAAATCATCAAAATATATCATCATCAAACTCATCAAAACCAAAGACAAAGAAAGAATCCTGAAAACAGCATGGGAAAAACAAAAAGTTACCAATAAAGGACAACCAATAAAAATTGCTCTGATTTCTCAGCAGAAGCCATGTAGGTGAGAAGGCAAATGGATGGTATATATAAAACCATGAAAGACAAATATTTTCAACTAAGAAATATATACCCAGCAAATAATTCCTTACATATGATGGTAAAATTAAAAGATTTCCAGATAAGCAGAAATTAAGTGAATTTGTTAAAACCAGAATAACCATACAAGAGATGCTAAAGGGTGCCCTTTGAACAAGAACCAATAATAGTGAACAACAACTGACCATTAATACACAAAATGACATAACCTAGACACTAACACAGCTGTGGAAGTATCCAAAGTAAAATAAGTTTACCATATTTTAAACAGGGACTAGAGACATCAGTTGAAAATCAATTTGGAGTCTTCAGCAAGAGAATGTTCTACAAGGATTCCTCCCTTGGTACCACTTGTCTACTCTTTTGTGACTCTCCTATATATTCTCACATGTACCCCCTAATCCTTCCTTTCTTTCATCTTCTGTGGTAGCATCTAATCTTCAAATTTCTTCTTCCAGTCTTCTCATGCTGTTTTAAACTTATAAAAATCAATATTTATAATAATTATAGCAATCTATAAAAATGATCTTGGCTAATTAAAAAATAATAAAATGATCTCAAATATAATGTATGCCTTTAGGATTTCTTGCAACACATCATTTGCAACATCATTTTAAAAATCTCCATTATAGAGGGGAGGGGAAATATAGGAATACTTTCTGGAGGAAAAAAATGTGCAGGAGGAAAGGAAGGTATTTATCAACTTTTTCTACTTTCTGCATAATTTTATGCCAACTTATAACTATTCTATGAAATAAAGTCTGTAAAAAAAGTTAAAGTTATCATACCTCTTAAGATTGATTGAACCTGAGTATATGAGTTAGATAGTCCCCATTTTATTAGAAGATTCCTGAGGTTTAATCAATGTATCATTGCACTAAGGCCAACCTAGATGTAGTTCAACACCTAGTTGAGATACATTGCAAAATTTCTATAACAAATATCTCTAATACTACATACCTCTTGAATTTACTGTTTATAAAATA
>NW_006922694.1:118685-119400 GCF_000298275.1 Orycteropus afer afer | reverse complement strand
TAAGGTATTTGACTGCTAATGAGAAGGCTAGAGTTTCAAGCCCACCAGCCACTCCTCAGAAGGAAGGTTGGGCAATCTACTTCCATAGTGATACCACCTTGGAAACCCAAGTCGGAGTTGCTATGAGTCGGATCCAACTCGACGGCAGTCAGTGGTGGTGATGCTAGTTTCTATCGAACCACAAAGTTTTTTAAATTGCTGATGGCAGAAAGTTTATTATTTTATTTATTTATTTTTTTTGTAGAATTCAATGTTTCCAAATAATGCATAAAAATTAAGTGCATAATATGACCCCATAACAGTAATGGATAAAAGCTAGACTATGAAGAGCCTATAGTTCCTCTGATTCAGGCAAATCCAGAGTTTACCGTCACAAACCCACGAATTCAAGGAAGACACAGATCAGTGTGAGTGTTGGGCAGGGAGATGCACTCCATCTTCAATAGTTGTAGATAGCTGTAATCAAGCCAGCCTCTGATCTACAGGGACCTCTTCACAATGCAGTGAAATGCTGCCCAGTTCTGCATCATGGCCATGACTATTTATACATCGGACATTTTTGATCCATAGGGTTTTCCTTGGATGACTTTCAGAAGTAGATTGTCAGCCCTTTCTTGATAACTCTTTTTAGCCTGGAAGCTCTGATGAACCATTTTCAGCATCATAACAACACAAAAGCTTTCACTAAAAACAAGTGCTAGCTGCACATGATGTA
>NW_006922694.1:112872-113895 GCF_000298275.1 Orycteropus afer afer | reverse complement strand
AGTCAGACCTGACTCATAGCAAGCCCTCCTTGGGTTTCCGAGGCAGTATCACTATGGAAGTAGATTGCCCCATCTTCCTTCCGAGGGGTGGCTGGTGGGTTTGAACTGCCAGCCTTTTGGTTTGCAGTCAAGTGCCTTAGGTACTACACTACCAGAGGTCCCAACAACATGATTAGTGATGTATAAATGCATAAAGAATATTCAGTGATTTTATAGAAAAGCTTAAATATAAATGAGAGGAAAAGTAAAATAATATAAGATGAAAAAAGCTAAATTACCATTGAAAGGTATCACATGACAATCACATGAAAGTGTTCTCTTTCAGCAAATGGAATGAAATAAAGTTGAAATAGTTGGAAAACAGAACATGAAAATGAAACAATATAAGGAGGAGATCGAAGAGTCTTGAAGAGGAACTGGAAGCAACAGCAGTGAATAGAGGAACAAATTTACAAATACAGAAGTGATTATAAAAATAATTTTGTAAAAAAAGAGTGTAACAGAAAGTGATAAGTAGATTCAATTTGAGGTAAATGCATGAAGTAAAGAGATTTTGACTAGCTTGAAATAATATTCCAAATAATTTCAATAATGTATGATATAGTGATAGAAGCCAATTTAGACATTATCATGCTTATAGTCCTATTTCAAGAAAATATATTATTTTCCATATTTTCTATGTCTCTTAATAAAAATGTAAGATTGGAAAAAAAAATATGAAATATTTTATTCTGATTATCCAACATCATTACATTATGTACAAAGTTACATCAAAAAGTCAATATCAATATAACCTGTATATATTTAAAAAAAAAAAAGAGATTCCATCAAGTTGACTCTGTATCATACTGAATCCATGATATTTAGAGTACAACTGTGCTACACTGGATTTCTAGTGGCTGATTTTTTGGAAGGAGATCACCAAGGAATTTTTTCTGAGGCACCTCTCACTGGATTCAAACACATCACCATTTGGTTAACAACACATATGTTAATTTTCTGTACCATCAAAGAATTCCTTTT
>NW_006922694.1:106235-110077 GCF_000298275.1 Orycteropus afer afer | reverse complement strand
AACCTCAATCTTCTCTCCATTTATTGTGATGCTGCTCATTGGTCCAGTTGTGAGGATTTTTGTTTTCTTTATGTTGAGATGTATTCCATACTGCAGACTGTATTCTTCAACCTTCATCAGTAATAAATAGGCTGATAGAAATAAAATAAGAGGAACAAAATACTTAGTGATCTATTTCAAAGTACCCTAGCTTATTTAAGCTTTAAAATGTTCAATTTTATGGGGGATATAACAGTATTTTACACAAAACAGAATATTCAATACATATTACCTTTCTTATTTTTATAATTTTATTAATGGAAATGAATTTACCACAAATAATATATGCTTATCACATGTTGCAATGAAAGATGCTGAAAGCCACTATTCCTAACTCATAGAAGTATAAAAATTCATTGTGGTAAAATTAAAGAATCCATGAAACAATGAATGAATAAATAAATAAATGAATTATATGTGTTTACAGATATATTAGATTATACAGGGGAAATTTATAATTTTGTACAAAACAAATACTTTAAATTGACTCATTAAGAAATTACAGAATATCAAGAGACATATTACAATTAAAGGGAACAAATGGAAAACTGTGTCTCTTGAGTAAGGACCCCACCACAATGACAAAAATTTAGACTCCTCATCTTTTACTTAGTCTTCCCCAAGGAGACCTATGGACGTTTACTGTGATGACTGTTCATTAGGAAATAGAGGACATTTTCAGACATTTGGGATATTACTGCACACAGGTTCTAAACTGACTCTCTAATCTGACATGACACAAAAGGTCAATGTGCTCTAACAGTCAGAGCAGGGACTTATGGAATTCACCTGATCAATGTACTATTTGCTCAGGTCTGTCTCACAGTGGATCCATTGGTTACCACAGGCAACCCTGTAGTGATCTCTATAATTCGAGAATATAATTTGAATCAACACACAAAAACCTGGCAGAATCCCCACATTGTTTCCCTGAAATATTGGTTGAAGATATTGTGGTAGTAAAAGACAATCAGAAATCTTTAGAACTGCTTATAACTAGGAAATTAGTAAACATAGTCCCCAGTTATGGATATTTGACATATAGGTAACCCATAATTTGAACCAATGCCTGTAAAGCCTATTCATACTAAAAGTCAATGTATGTACACTGGTTCATAGTAACAAATAAGAGGTACATATTTATATGTTTCTAACTATTATTATTATTATTAATGTATTATTATGTTAGTGAGTGGTTTGAAATCAAGAAAGGAGTATATCAAAGTTGTATCCTTTCACCAGATTTATTCAACCTGTGTACTGAGGAAATAATCCAAGAAACTGTATTATGTGAAGAAGAATGTGGCATCAGGATTGAAGGAAGACTCATTAACAACCTGCAATATACAGGTGGCATAACTTTGCTTGCTAAAAGTGAGGATGACTTGAAGCAGTTACTGATGAAGATTAAAGACTATAGTCTGCAGTATGGACTATTCCCCAATATAAAGAACGCAAAATCGTCACAACTGTCCAATAAACAGGTTAACGGTAGATGAAGAAAAGACTGAAGTTGTAAAAGATTTCATATTACTTGGCTCTATAATCAACACCAAAAGAAGCAGCAGTCATGACATCAGAAGACATATTACAATGGGCAAATATGAGGAAAAAGACCGCTTTCAATTGATAAAGAGCAAAGATGCCTCCTTGAAGACTAAAGTGTGCCTGACCCAAGCCATGACATTTTCAATCACCTCTTATGCATGTGAGAGCTGGACAATGAATAAGGAAGACCAAAGAAGAGTTAATTCTTTTGAGTTGTGGAGTTGGAGAAGAATGCCAAGAGGAACATGGTCTGCTAAAAGGACTAACAAAACTTTCCTGAAAGAATTGCAGCTGGCATGCTCCTTGGAAACAAGAATGGCCAGACTTTGTCTCACCTATTTTGTCATGTTGTCAGAAAGAACCATTCCCTGGAGAAGGATATCATGTTTGGTAAAGTCGAGGGTCCACAAAGTGGGGAAGGCCAACAACGAGATAGATAGACACAGTGGCTGCAACAGTGGGCTCAGGTAGAGCAAGGATCATCTAAGGCTGGCTCCAGACTGGGCAGTGTTCCATTCTACTGTGCATAGGGTCACTATGAGTCAGAGACTACTCTCGAGCACCTAACAACAACAACATGTTTAAGATATTTTAGTGTATTTGGAATTGTTTCCTCAATAAGTTTTTATGCAAAGAAAGGTACATTATATACTCTATACTGCAACAAATATTTTATTTACTGGCATTCACTACAAATAGTAACTATCCCCATGTATGCACAAATTCAACATAAGGACAGATTTACAAACAGAACACATTTGTAGTCAGGAAACTTCGTGCATACAAAGAGCTATATTGTATTCCTAGAGGTACTACAGAGATTATTAATGTCACCATTTAAGACTTGAACCATGAAGGGTGGCAATTCCCATCACATCTCCAGTCAACTCACCTATTTGGCTTGTGCAAAAAGCAAATGAATCATGGAGAATGACAGTGGCTCATAAATTTAACTATGTGATTCTCATTATAGCTGTTTATCCATTTGTGGCTTCTTTGCATTAGCAAACTTATACATATCCTGGAAACTGGTAAACAGTCATTGATCTGGGAAATGTTTTTTTCTTGATATCAGTGAATTTATCTCCAGCTGGCCATACCAATGATAAACCTTCATAGTGATACTGCCTTTGAAACCCATGGAGGGGTCACTGTGAGTCGGATCTGATTCAATGACAGTGAATTTGTTTTTTTGGTCATTCTGTAGGAGTACCATATTTTTGTGCAAATAAAGCACACATTATATAATTTTTTGAAATCTGAACAAACACCTCATGAATTTTTTTTTGTGTGTATGTGCTATGTGCATTAAATTAGTGTGCATCTTATTTATATGGACATATTCTGCAAAAAAAAAAAAAAAATAGTATAAGAATTTTCAGCCTAAAGCATAATTTAGTTTTCAGGGATCTTGATTATCTTTTTCTTTCACAAGGCATCACACTAGTCCATTCCATTGATGGCATCAAGCTGTTTAAACCTTGTGAGTAAAAATGTCCAACTTCTTTGTAAGACTACTTCAGGCAGGACTACTAATGGCTCAAATAGTTCATGAATGAAGGTTTGGTCCACCCCACTAACCAAAGAACCATGACCAGCTATCAACAATTGACCAATTACAGAAATGATGAGTAGAATTTTTATGATTTTTTTTTCTTTACAATTAACAATTTTACATATGTGTCTATATATTATAACAATAAATGACTGAAAAATAATAATTGAGAAATGACATTAAGGACATGAAAAATAAAGAAAGCAAAGATTGTTAGAATGTAAAGAAAGAAAGAAAAGACCAAAATGGAGTTCAGAAGAGCCTCTGAAATTTGCTCTTGAACCTAGAGTACCTAAGCAAAGAGAGTAACTGATGAAATAAATTGCCAACTGATGATTTCAAATAGGATCAGAAAGACAGTGTAAAATATTATAATAAAATGTGCAGAGACCTGCAATTAGAAAATAAAAATGGAAGACCATGCTAAGCATTTCTCAAGTTGAAATATCTGAAGAACAAAATCAAGCTGAGTTGTAATGTTGGAGTATTCTATAGGCAAAATGTTGAATGAGGTAAGAATCATCAAAACAAGATGGATGGTATACACAACATACTGTACCCAAATAATTGTTTTCTGCTCAATCATTTCAGGAAGTAGCATATGATTTAAGAACCAATGGTATTGAAGGAAGAAGTCCTAGTTGTACTGAAGATATTGGAGAAAAACAAGGTTTCAGGAGTTGATGGAATACCAATTGAG
>NW_006922694.1:103733-105042 GCF_000298275.1 Orycteropus afer afer | reverse complement strand
CCAAACCGTGTAGAAGTCCATCATCCTTAGTTAAGTCAAGTGTCAGTGAAAAATAGAAAGTTCCTCAATGTGTTGTCTCTATACAGGGGTTGCAACAAAGTTCCTAGACATAGCAATGATTGCGAGCATGGCACAGGATGGAGCAATATTTCATTAGGTCGGTCATGGTGTCGCTATGAGTCAGATATTATTTGACTGCAATTAATAGCAATAACTAGTGAATATTGAATTGCAGTTAATCTTGCATATTAATCTTGTGTGAGCTTGATATCTTACTGATTTTTGGATATTTTGCATAAAAGATCATTCTATATATATATAAAGATATTTGTTATTTCTTCTGTATTTATATACCATTGATTTATTTTCCCTTAATATTGTAGTGGTTAGAGTTGCCATCTATTTCCAAAAAATATTTTCACTTAAAAATTATGAAATGTATTCATACAGCCCACACATGGAATTGCTCTGAGTAAGAGATGATGTGACAGCAAACCAACTAAACAGATATCAGTAAAATTAAACAGTAATAGTATTAGAGGATATTGTTTCTATGGTTAGAATTTTAGGGAAAATCATCAGTCTTTCACCATTTAATTTGATGCTATTTGTGAGCTTTTTGCACATATCCTTTATTGACTTGAGGGAGTAGTCTTTAATATTAGGTAGTTTAGAATTTTTACCATGAATAAGTCTAATAGAATAGTGTCAGAAGACCTCTAAACAGTGGGAGCTATGAGAATCAAGCTTATCACAAAGTTGATTCCTATGAGGTAAAAGTCAGACATTCTCCCAGAATTTTACCAATGCTGACACTGACTCCTGATGACACTCTCTACTTCTCTGATGGGTAACATAATTCATTTCAGTGGCCATTCAGAATTCACAACCATACTCATGATCATGTGGCTTAATAAGGATCTTTTGTTGTTGTTGTTAGGGCCACCAACTCACAGGAACTCTATGCACAACAAAATGAAACAATACCTAGTCTTGTGTCATCCTAACAATCCTAGCTATGCTTGAACCCATCATTGCAGCCACTATGTTCATCCACTTCATTGAGTGCCTTTCTGTTTTTTTCTGACCCTCTGCTTTACTAATCATGATATCCTCCTCCAAGGCATGGTCCCTTCTGACCACGTGACCAAAGTAATTGAAATTGTATTTGACCAATTTCACTTTTAATGAACATTCAGGCTGCACTTCCTCCAGAACAGATTTGATCACCCTTCTCGGAATCCATGGTATTTTCAATATTCCTCAAAAATATCATAATGGAAAGGTATCAGCTTTTCTTCTGTGCTGT
>NW_006922694.1:102410-103633 GCF_000298275.1 Orycteropus afer afer | reverse complement strand
GAACATTCAGGCTGCACTTCCTCCAGAACAGATTTGATCACCCTTCTCGGAATCCATGGTATTTTCAATATTCCTCAAAAATATCATAATGGAAAGGTATCAGCTTTTCTTCTGTGCTGTTGCTTTTTACAAACATATGTGGCCACTAGACTAAGGCAAAGTAGGAAGATTGAGGTAATCCACTTTTCATAAAAATGATGTACTGAAATCCTTAGCAGTAAAACATTGTCAGATTTAATGCTGAAAGATGATCCACTCAGGCTAGGAGGCACTCAAAATACCTCTGGGGACAAACGGTCCCCTCAAAGTAAATGAAACTTAATTATGTGGATAGAGTAAAGCTGTTGGAACATTCATTTGTTGATGGGGCATGACTCAACATGAGAAAAAACAGCTGCAAATATTCATTATTAATGGGGACATAGAATGTACCGAGTATGAGTCTAGAAAAGTAGGAAATTGTCAAAAAGTGAAATGGAATGAATAAAGATCAGTACATATTAAAATATAAGTATCATAGGTATTAGTGAGCTGAAATGGACTGGTATTGGCCATTTTGAATCTGGCAATCATATTGTCATCTATGCCTGGAATGACAAATTGAAGAGGAATAGTGTCCCATTCATCATTAAAAGTATATTTCAAGATATAGTTTGAAGTTAATGCTGTCAGTGATAGGATAATACTCATATGTCTACAAGGAAGAACATCAAATAATGCTATTATTTAAATTTGTGGATCAACAACAAAAATCAATGATGAAGAAACTGAAGATTTCCAACTTCTATAGTGTCAAATTGACCAAACATGTACTCAAAATATATTGACAGGTACTGGTGATTGGAATGCCAAAAGTGGAATCAATAAAGAAGCATTGGTAGTTGATGAATGAAATAGCACTGGATATCTATCCCATGATAGTATTTCACAAGACCAACAATTTATTAATTGCAAATACATTTTTGAAGAATATAAACAGTGGCTGCAGGTATGGTGTCACCTCCACACAGGAGATATGGAACTCTATTTGGGGAGGTAGCTATAACTTCCTAGGCAGAGCAACAGGCAGCAGTGGTAGGACAATTCCCTTTACACGAGGCCCCTCCCAATATTGATGAGCACAGTTGCACCACCATGTTGGTCTACCAAGATGTTGATCCATGCCACTTTTTATACTTCAGATTTATAAAATTAGGAGAACAATGGTCACCATACCAGTGAGA
>NW_006922694.1:100448-100959 GCF_000298275.1 Orycteropus afer afer | reverse complement strand
TCAATGACATGAGAAAAAGTATATGTGAACTGCTGTATGAAAAGTGAATTTACTCTGTAAATCTTCACCCAAATCCTAATAAAAAAAAAAAAAAAAAGAATGAGGCCAATTGCCTCCATGATTTGAACTGTCTGGGTCTACCGAACAAAGCTGAGGGGATATCAGCTTTAGACTCAGGATGGATTTAAAAATCAAATGAAGATAGGGGTAAGCTCTAGTTTCTGTTTCTGAGATTGTATAATTGTGCGATTAAAACTAGGGGTCCCCAAATCAAAGAACCTTCAGAAAATCAGGGAGATAAATCAGGAAGAAAAGGAAGATCTCTCCTTCTTATTAAAATGTATTACCTAAGTTTACTAGAGATATACAGACATTAATCTGGAAGGCCTGATCAAGGTTCAGTTAACATGACTCTCATTTCTCAAAGCACCACAGACTTATGGAAGAAATGACAAAAGCTGGAGGAAGGCTTGGAAATGCCCATGTGGAAGATATTAGGAATTGATTTTAC
>NW_006922694.1:96671-97228 GCF_000298275.1 Orycteropus afer afer | reverse complement strand
GAGGGAGATGCCCAGATGAGAGATGGCAGCAGTGGAACAAAGAGGCACGAGGCAATGCAGCAAGCTTATCTGGCCCACAGAGGTAGAGACCAGGCCTAGAGGCCTGGGGCAAGAGAAGCATGTCTAAGGCAAAGTAGAGGTGAAATTGTCCTGATTGGGGAACTGTATCCTTAGCGTGTTCCTGAACTTGAATTATAGCCTGTTGCTTCTCTAGTAAACCCCATAAACTGAGTTTTGTGTGGCCACATGAGCAAATTATCAAACATAGCAAAGACGTAGTAGGTGCCACAGGAGGGATTGGTGACAAGGTTGGTAAGAGGCCTGAAGAGGGGCCAATTTTAGCCTCATAGGAACAGGCCTTAGGCTGCTGATGGTGATTCTGTCTTCCTTTTGTGTAGTTAGAGGAGGTCAAAAGATGCTGCCTCCCTGCCCCCTTAGCAACTGGAGCTACCTCTTCTGGGTTGAACACTGCTGAGTCCCCTTTAAGCCTTTGCACAGTGCCAGTAGTGGGGTTACCAGAAAACTGTTTCTAAGGGATCATTACAATGTGTTAGCTG
>NW_006922694.1:93505-96281 GCF_000298275.1 Orycteropus afer afer | reverse complement strand
TGGATACAAAATTTTTGAAGCCATGCAGATTTGCTTATAACACTCAAACAAACCCTCCTGGTTCAAAAGCTCAGGTCTAGGGACTAAATATAGGTTTTTATAAGATTTGAAGATGATCAACCAGATTGTGAGGACATTCACCCTTTAGTCTGAACACTTACACCCAGGTAGTGACACTCCCAGGTGAATATTCTTGATTTTCCATCTCTGATGTAAAGGACACTATTTTGGCATACCGTTCAACTACAAGTCCCATTCTCTTCTTACCTTCAAGTGGGTGGAACTAACCACAAGTGTTAAAACCCATTTAACCTGGCCTCACTTGCCTCCAACTTTCAAAAGTTCCCCTACTCTCTTCAGAGGAGTCCTGGCAAATGACCTAAGAAAACGAACCCTAAAAACAGGGTGTCTGCACAAATACATGGATGATATCCTTATAGCCAGGATGACTAAGAAGGACTCAGATGCAAACACTGTCCAGAGTCTTTATTTCCTTGCAGATTGAGGATGCAAGGTTTCAAAGAATGAGGTCCAATCTCAAAGCCCCAGGTGATGTACCTGGACTTTGTGATTTCCCAGGGACAGAGGAACCTACCAAAGATTAAAGGGATGCAATAGCCATGGTGCTGCCTCTCAGATCAAGAAAATAACTTTATGAGTTTCAAGGAGTGGGTGGCTTTTAACACCTTTGGATACCTGAATTTGGTCTGATAACCAAATCATTATATAATACCCTGAAGGTGGAGAAAAGAATCCCTTGTTTGGACCCCAGGGTGTGAAAGAACTTTTGAATAGATCAAATACAAAAGTCTGATAGATACTCTGCTACCACTTCCCAGTGTACTAAACTCTTTGAAATATTTATGCATGAAAGACAAGTATTAGTGATGACTCAAATAATGGGGCTCATCCAGATACCTGTTGCTTATCTGCCTAACAAATTGTGTGAATTTGTGAAGGGGCAGCCCCCTTGCCTCAGAGGTGTCATAGCCACATGAGACTTGCTTAATCAGGCTGAGAATTTCTGAACAGGGCAGCAGATCTTAGTTCAAACTCCCTTTGTAGTTGTCTCATTACTGCAGCCAAAATGTGTGTGTGGGGTCATTGGTTGGTAACAGGAATAATGGGTAGATATCAAGCCATCATACTGGACAATGCAAATGTGACTTTGAATGCCATGACTACCTTTATCTTGCCACCCTTCTCCCAGAAAGAAAGAATAATCTTTACATAACTTCATAGAAATAATTGAAGACGTATATTCTACTCAACCATACTTATCTGTCACACCTCTCCAGAATGCAGACCTAGAGATTTTTACAGACAGCAGCAGCTTTATGCATTAAGGAAACTGAAAACCTGGGTATGTGGTAGTGAAGCTGGACTCAGTTTTGCAAAGTGGTGCCCTATTCCCTGCATCTTCATTGAAGAAGGCAGAACTAGTAGCCTTAGAGCAAGCCGTTTGCTGATCCAAGGACAATGAGTGAACACTATACAGGCAGTAAATTATACCAGTTATTTTTGCATGCTCATGACCTTCAACAATAAATTGAGGGAGTGAGGACTTTGAGATCTGAGAGGGACATGAAAAATATACCAAAATATTGGAACCTTTGGAGTCTGTGAACAATCCCAAAATTGTTGCAATTATTTATACTCCGAGTTACCAAAAGGAAAAAGGCGTTGAGGATAGAGACAATAGGAAAGAAGATGCTGTGGCAAAGAGGGTGACCATGGATAAACTGTCATCTTTGTTCACAATGGTTCCCAATTTTAACAAAGAGGAGCTGCTTAAGTCTTACCAACCTGAACATTTGGAAAGGGCAAGAGTGTTGAGGGTATAACAAGAACTCTATTTATGAGTGGCATTTTAATGATAAATTAAAGATTTTTCTCCCAAAAGACCAAAATTTATCAATCATCAAGGCCCTCCATTGAAACACACATCCCGGAAAAGATGCTACCCTGAAGTGAGTGCACATATTTCTAGTAGCCCCTTGCCTGGCTATGGCAGTAAAGGAGATTGCCCAGAACTGTTACCTATGTTTGAAAAGTAATACAAGTAACAGTGTCCCACACCATTATGAGCCTGGAGTGCAATACCAAGGTTCCAATTTGTGTGAAGACTGGCAAGTAGACTTTATGGTCTTGCCATAAGCACCCAAAAAGTGTAAATTTATTTTAGTGTTGGTTGACACCTACTCTGATACACAGAGGTATTCCCTCAGTGGACAGAATGAGCTACAGAAATAACCAAAGCCTTATTAATGGAAATCATTCAGAGATTTGGACTTTTGCTTTCAATCCAGAAGACAATGGACTAGTTTTATATTTCAGGTGACTCACTGAAAATGTTTTGCCTTAGGAATTCAGTGGAAACTTCATGGGGTGTGGAGGCCCCAGTTGTCAGGAAAGTAGAGAAGATAAACCCCAATATCAAGAAAACACTAGCTAAGTTGTGTCAGGAAAATAACTTATCAGGGAGTCAGGTATTGTCACTTGCTCTACTCAGGATACAAATAGCCTCCTGAAGCAGGCTCAAATTCATCCTCTTTGGAATTATGTATGGTAGACCGTTCTGTAGGAAGGGTACCACATCCATTCATGTAATAACAGAATGAAAGGAAAGGAAGTGGGTAAAATCTTTAAACATTATTTTACAAACCATTCATCAATATGCTTTTGGATGATTGCCCCATTCCACTGACACCCACTTACAAAAGTTTCTAACAGAAGATAGAGTCCTGGTGAAGACATGGAAGAACTACCACCTGCA
>NW_006922694.1:60190-62259 GCF_000298275.1 Orycteropus afer afer | reverse complement strand
CATGGCATCAGGATTGGAGGAAGAATCATTAACAACCTGAGATATGCAGATGATACAACTCTGCTTGCTGAAAGTGAGGATGACTTGAGGCACTTACTGATGAAGGTTGAAGAATACAGTCTGCAGTATGGATGACTTCTCAATAAAAAGAAAACAAATATCCTCACAACTGGACCAATAAGCAGCATCACAATAAATGGAAAGAAGATTGAGGTTGTCAAGAATTCACATTGCTTGGTTCTACAATTGATGCCAATGGAAGCAGCTGTCAGGACATTAGATGACATGTAGGGTTGGGACAGTCAACTGCAAAAGAACTCTTTCAAGTGCTGAGGAGCAAGGATGTCTCCTTGAGGACTAAGGTACGCCTAACACAAGCCATGATATTTCTAATCGCCTTGTAGGCATGTGAAAGCTGGAAAATGAATAAGGAAGACCTAAGAACAGTTGATGCTTTTAAGTTGTGGTGCTGGAGAGGAATGCTGAAAGTACCATGGACTTCTAAAAGAACTAACAGATCTGTCCTTGAGGAAGTGCAGACAAAATATTCCTTGGAAGTGAGAATGGCCAGACTTTATCTCACCTACTTTGTCAGGTTGTCAGAAGTGACAATTCCCCGGAAAAGTATGTCATGCTTGGTAAGGTAGAGGGTCAATGAAAGTGGGGAAGGCCTTCAACAAGATGGATTGACACAGTGACTGCAACAATGAGCTCAAGTATAGCAAGGATCATGGAGCTGGCACGGGATCAGGTGGTGTTTCGTTCTGCTGTGCATGGTTGCTATGAGTCGACTCCATGGCACCTAATGAGAACAGCAACAGCAGTACATATCACCTTTCTTATTTTTATAATTTTATTAGTGATAATGAATTTATCACAAATAATATATGGTCATATGAAAGATGCTGAAAGCCAGTAATCCTAACTCATTGATGTATAAAAATTCATTGTGGTAAAATTAATGAATTCATGAAAAAATAAATGAATCAATAAACGAATTATATATATTTTTAGATAAGGTCATGATTATTATTTTTTTTCATGATTTTGTGTTTGGGCTTCATTTATTTTTACTTTAATTCTTATTCTCCACTCTGTGTTTCCCTCCACTTTGATCATTTTGTGCTGTCCTCTCCTTTCTCCTATGTTGCCTTGACCTTTCCCCAAGTTAGTACTTGTCCATCCTATAGCTCTGGTAGCACAATGCCTAAGGCATATGACTGCTAACCAGAAGGCTGGTGGTTTAAACCCACTAGCCACTCCTCAGAAGGAAGGTTAGGCAATCTATTTCCGTAGTGATAATGCCTCAGAAACCCAAGAAGGGGTCGCTATGAGTCAGGTCCAACTCGATGGCACATAACAACAACAACAACAACCAATCCTATAGTTAGCAACTTATCCTCCCTTCGTTTCTCACTCTTGGTAACCTTAAAATAATGTTTCTTTCTCTGTGTCAATCTTCTTGACATTTTACAGTAGTGATCTGATATACAATTTGTCCTTTCATGATTAATTTCACTCAGCATAATGTTCTCTAGGTTCATCCGTGTAACACAGTTTCATCCTTATTCTTTAACACTGCATAGTGTTCCATTGTGTGTATGTACCACAGTTTATTTATCATTCACAATTGATGGGCACTTAAGTTTTTTCCAACTTTTTTATTTTGTGAATAATGCTGTTATGAATATGGGTGTGTATGTATCTCTTCATGTCACAGCTCTTATTTCTCTAGAATACATACTTAATAGTAGGATTTCTGGATCACATGGAATTTCTATTTCTACATTACTAAGGAAACTCCATACCTCTTTCCACAGTGATTATACCATTTTACAATCCCATCGGCAGTGTATGATAGTTGCTATCTCTCTATTCTCTCACAAGCATTTTTTTTAACTTTGCTAATAATGTTCTCTGTACCACACCAGCCAAGTCAGCTTTCTCCATGGCCAGCTGCACCAGCTCTGCCCTCCCTTCTGTTAACACCAGCCAGACCCCCTGTAGGTCTAACCCAAGGTTTTTCTGTAGGACACCTTGGCCTACCTGGGAATGCTGGAAACATGTTG
>NW_006922694.1:54610-59175 GCF_000298275.1 Orycteropus afer afer | reverse complement strand
GACGGCACTTAACAACAATAATGTTGGGGTGATATGATACCTCCACGTTGCTTTGATTTGCTCTACTCTAATGATCACAAGTATTTCTTCATGTGTTTGTTAGCCATCTGAATATCTTCTCTGCTGAACAACCTGTTCATGTCTTCTTTCCATTTTAAAGTGAGTTGTTTGACTTTTTGTTACTGAGGTGTGTGAGTTTTCTATAAATTTTAGAGATCAGTCCCCTGAGTAGTAGGTTCTCATTTCACTCTTTGAAGAAATCTTTTTATGTGCATAAATGTTCAGTTTATACAAGGTACCCATCAAGTATTTTGTCTTCTGCTTTTTGTGCATTTTCAGTTATATTCAATGGTACATTTATGCAATGTATTAGGATCCCTAAGGGTGTCTTTGTTGTTTCTTTGAATATATTTATGACATTAAGTTTCATACTTAGATCTTTGGTCTGTTTGAATTAGTTACAGTATAAAGTATTATATATGGAGCTTGTTTCATAGTTCTGCAGGTGGATAACCAGTTTTACCAGCATCCTTTGTTAAAGAAACTATCTCTTCCTCATCTAATGGGGTTTGGTACTTTTTCAAAGGGTCAAAGATCAGCTATCAATAGGTGGATGGATTTATTTTGGGGATCTCAGTTGTTTTCCATTCATCCATGTCTCTGGCATTGTATCAATAATCAGGCTGTTTTGCCTACTGTGGCTATGAAGTGCATTTTGAGATTAGGGAGTGTGAGGGCTATTTTGTTCTTCTTATTTAATAGTGCTTTGCTTATATGTGATCTTTTTCCTTTCCATATAAAGCTGTTGATTAGTTTTTCTAACTCTGCTAAGAATGATGATGGAACATATATTAGGATTGTATTACGTCTATACATTGCTTTGGATTGTATTTTTTTTTATTTTTATAATATTAAGTTTTCCTGTTAATGAGCATGGTATATTCTTCAATTTATGCAGGTGTTTTCTGATTTCTCATGTTGGTATTTTGTAGTTTTCTTTGTATAGGTCTTTGGTGTATATATGATGTTCTTGATATCATCCTACAAGTCATCTGGTATTCAGTCATTTGTGTCCCATGCACCAAATCCATTCTTTAAATGGTCTCTAAACTAAAATGATGTATACCCATAGTCTTATATTGGCTCTTGTGGATTTGTTTTAATTTTATTCAGCTTCAACTTAAGCTCATATAATGGGAATTGATGGTGTATTCTATAGGCAGCCACAACTTTTTTTTTTAACCTCTTTTTTCAGAGCAGAGTTTGTTTTACATTTCAATATTACATGTACATTTAGTTTGACTCCCAATTTAACAACCCCAACATTAACCCATTCCCCTGCCCTCCCTGCCCAGTAACCCTCCCCTACCCCCATGCCCCTTGTAGTTATGCACTCCTGTGTTTCCTTCACTTCCTCCATGTGAATGTTGCCCCGCTGGTGCCCTGTGATTGATTGTTCCAAGGGATGCATTTCCATAGAGTTTGTGGGTGTGTCACCATGGGTTGAGGGGTCTGTGTGTGCAACCTGTTTACTATTGGGCTGAGAGCTATGCCCTGAGAGTGAGTATTATTCCATGGCTAGAATATATCCCAGGGCCATAGTATTGAGGCTCTCACCAGACTCCATCTAACCAGTAATTCTGGTCATTATTGAGTTTTTAGATTTTATTCAATGTTTTTTCTCCCACTCTATCCAAGATCTCCAGATTTGATATTTTCCTGAGTAGTTGGCATTGATAGCCAGGGAACATCTACTTCTTCTGGCCTCAACCACTGCTTTTGTTTTGACTGAAGATACTGAGCTTCTCCAGTGTCTGTTACCATGGATGTAGTTGACTGTGTGTGTGTGTGTGTGTGTGTGTGTGTGTTCCTTCTGGTAATGTCCAAAGTGTAATGAGCTCTGGTAGTATAGTGGCTAAGACACTTGACTGCTAACCAGAAGGCTGGCGGTTCAAACCCACCAACCACTCCCTGGAAGTAAGATGGGGCAATCTACTTCCGTAGTGATACTGTCTCAGAAACCCAAGGAGGGGTCGCTATGAGTCGGGTCCGACTCGACGACACATAACAACAACAACAACAACACACACACACACACACATATATATATATGTGTGTGTGTGTGTGTTGTTGTTGTTATATATATCTGGAGGTATAGTGCCTAAGGCATTTGACTGATAACCAGAAGGCTAGCAGTTCAAACCCACCAGCCACTCCTCAAAATGAAGGTTGGGCTATCTACTTCTGTAGTGATACTGCCTTGGAAACCCAAGGAGGGGTCGCTATGGGTCAGATCCAACTTGACGGCATATCTAACATTTGTCTTTCAGTTTGTTGCACTGTGGTGGCTTGTGTATTGCTGTCAGGTTGTAGGCCATGCCACTAGTATTTCAAATACCAGTAGGGTCACTCACAATGGAAAGTTTTCAATGAAGCTTCCAGACAGAGACAGACTCAGAAGAAGGAAAGAGTCATCCATGTCTCAAAAAACTGGCCAGTGAAAACTTTATGAATAATAGTGAAATACTGTCTGATATATTACAAGAAAACATTAGGAATAGTCCTGATACCTGTCAGATACAGTGCTGGAAGATAAGCCCTTCAGATAGTAAAGTACTCAAAATAAAACAGGGAAGAGCTGTCTCTTCAAAGTAGAGTTGGCTTTTAATGACTTGGAGGGAGTAAAGCTTCCAGGACTTCCATTTGCTGATGTGGCACAACTCAAAATGGGAAGAAACAACTGTGAAAATCCATTAATAATTGGAACATGGAAAGTAGAAAGTATGAAGGTAGGGAAATTAGAAGGCAAAAATGAAATGAAATGAATAAGTTAATATCCTAGGCATTAGTGAGCTGACATGGAATGGTTTTGTCCATTTTGAATCAGACAACCATACCATCTACTATGCTGGGAATGATCAATTGAAGAGGAATGACATGACATTCATTGTCACAAAAAATGTTTCAAGATTTATCTTGAAGTACAATGATTTCAATGAAAGGATACTGCCCATAACACCACAAGGAAGACCTGTTAATACTACTGTTTTGATTCTCTAGTGCCTCTCTAACAGAAAATATCACAATGGGATGGCTTTAGCAAACAGAAATTTATTCTGTTACCATTTAAGAGGCTAGAAGTCCCAGTTCAAAGTGCCATCTTTAGGGGCTGTGTGAAAGTCCTGCAGCCTTGGCATTCAGATCTGCCTCTTGTTCCCAACCCACAGGAGCTAGAGGTGTCTCTTTCTTCAGGCAGCTTCTGGATGTTGAGACTAACAAGCCCATGGTCATCAAATAAAGTAGCACAGCCCCAATGTTATCACACAACTACTCCATCTTTAATACCATTTAGTTTTCTTCTGCAGTAAGCAATATATCATTAATCCATCCTTCTAATTATCAACTCACTTGTATTTTATTGCTATATATTTTGGAATCTATATTAGAGTCTCTTTTTCTTTAACATCTTTACTTAACTATTTCATTTTATTTAGCATCGTAATCTTTTTATGATGAATTTCACTGTGATCAGACTCTGGGAGAATATCTTCTTCTGCAGTGCCCATGAAGGCTGAGTGATGGAAGAGAGCATGGAGCTTCAGTAATGAGAAGACAGGGCTTGAACCCATTTCTTTCAGCTGTCAAATTATTGGGCACAGAAAAACAAGTGGGTGGGTAGTGCATGAGAGACCATAAGGCATTAGATCTTCCACTGTCACTTAAGTATTCTCAGAGTCCCCTTCATAACCCTATTTTTGCCTGGGAAAGAGGCCATAGACCATATTAATGACTGGAGACTAAGTTTGAAGACCTTTTCACCACATATATGGAATGACCCTGCTGATTATACTTTGATGTTCCCATTTGTGGTCATGCCAACTCATTGCTCTACAGAATGGATTGTGACTGTGCTGTTTGTCATTGGCCCAAACAAGACTGCACACCCTCTCCATGCTCCGTGGCCCAGAGGGAACAGTGAGGTTAACTGGACTTTAGGTTTTCCTTAGCACTAGTTGAGCATGGTGGAAATTCTGTAACCTGCTAGTTTTCTTTTGCTTTCCAGATTGCCACTAGTAGTGGCAGCAGGAAAGCAATAGTAGAGAAAATATTCAGTCCAATCCTACTCAAGGGCTAAGCTGTTCCAAACAGGCATGATGAACTAATATCATCAACTCAAGGAGATCTTGGTTGCTTGGACTTCAGCAACGAGACAGATGATCCTGCACAAACCCAAACTAAGCAGCATGAAGAAAGCAGCAGATGTTTTATTCTACTGTAAACAATGAGTAGAAAGGACTATTGCAAGAGATGTTGTCTGGATATCCTGAAATTCTTGTATAAAGATTTCTCTGCTGTTTAGTGCCAAGAATACACCTCACACTACCCCACTGGTTTGAAACAGACATGGTTGTGGGATCACAAGAGTGTGATTCCAGACTTTTCTGGTTGGCAGTTACTCATTTCTGGGCTGGTCACAGCTGGTCTGGGGCCCTGCTCGCTTCTGATGAGCCTACTGAAGTACACACCTGCAATGATTGAGGTTGTGCTTCTAGTGGTGTAAGAGC
>NW_006922694.1:53081-54280 GCF_000298275.1 Orycteropus afer afer | reverse complement strand
CTCATGATGAGACTGGCAATCAGCTCCATAGTGGGATCTACCACAAGCAGCTAAGTAGCTGCCTTTGGGATGTGGTCTGCTTTTTGTGTATAAAAGAAAGATGGAATCTCATGATAAGCACCAGGATCAGAAAGGAGAGTGTCATTCTTGCCAGCCCCATTGACCTTATCTGAGGACAGGAAAAGGCAGTGTACTCATGGCTTCTACTGAAGCTGTCATCAAAGGTAGAAGAGCACTTGAGAGTTGCATCATTATCAAGGAAGGAGGAAACTCTATCCCTGGAATACCAAAGTGAAGCACTGTTCAAATTTTTAATATCTACAGCTGTACTGGAGGACTGGCCACATGAAACAAAGCCATGAAGCAGACCTAATTAGGTAAGTCCCTCAGCTGACTCTCTATTCTTACCATACCATACTGTCATCCAGCTAGCTCTTTACTTAAATCTGAGCATGAGAAATAGGACTGCTGAGTGAAAAATAAGCTTAGGGAAAGTGGTCTTAAGAAGAGCATATATTCTTCCTCCAATCCTGATACCATGTTCTTCATATAGTCCAGCCTCTCAGATTATTTGCTCAGTCTACAGATTGGATAAGTATGGTGAAATTATACAGCCCTAACACACTCCCTTCTTGATTTTAAAATGCAGTGTTTCCTTTTTCTGTTTGAACAACAGCCTCCTGGTCTAGGTAGAGGTTCCTCAGGAGTACAATTAAGTGTTCTCGAATTCCCATTCTTCTCAATGTTTCCCACAATTTGTTATGATCCACACAATCAAATGCCTTTGCATGGTCACTAAAACACAAGTAAACACCTTTCTGGTATTCTTTGCTTTGAGCCAAGTTCCATCTGACCTCAGCAATGATATCCCTCATTCCTTGTCCTCTTCTTAATTCAGCTTGCATTTCTGGAAGTTCTCTGTCAATATACTGCTGCAAGTGTTTATGAATTATCCTCAGTAAGATTTTACTTGCATGTAATATTAATTATATTGTTCGATAATTTCCACATTCTGTGTGATCACTCTTCTTTGGAACGGGTACAAAGATGGATCTCTTCCAGTCAGTTGGCCAGATAGCTCTCTTCTAAATCTCCTGGCATAACCGACTGAGTGCCTCCAGTGGGGTATCTGTTTGTTGAAAAATCTCAATGGATGTGGTAGTTAAATCTGTATGTCAACTTGATGGGGTTGTTTGAGT
>NW_006922694.1:51151-52232 GCF_000298275.1 Orycteropus afer afer | reverse complement strand
GTATATTCCTGTCAGAGTGGTGCTAGTTAAGCAGAAAAATGGGAATTCATCAATTCCTGGAGCTTTTTCTTCACCCATTTTTCAGTGCAGCTTTGACTTCTTCCTTCAATACCATTGGTTCTTAAACATATGCCACCTTCTGAAAGGGATGAAGATCGACCAGTTCTTCTTGGTACAGTGACTCTGGGTATTCCTTCCATCTTCTTTTGATGCTTCTTGCATCACTCAATATTTTCCAATTAGAATCTTTAATACTGAAACTCGAAGCTTGAATTTTTTCTTCAGTTCTTTCAGCTTGAGAAATGCCAAGTGTGTTCTTCCCTTTTGGTGTTCTAACTCCAGGTCTTTGCACATTTAATTATAGTAATTGTGTTTGTCTGCTTGAGCTGCTCTTGAAATGTTCTGTTCAGCTCTTTTATCTTGTCATTTCTTCCATTTGCTTTAGCTAATCTTCATTCAAGGGCAAATATCAGACTCTCTTCTGTCATCCATTTTGGTCTTTTCTTTCTCATCTTTTTAATGACCAGGCCAGAGATTGATTGTGGAATAGCCCATCAACTGCTCATATGCAAGTTCAATTTGAAGTTAAAGACAATTAAAACAAGTCCAAAGCAGACAAAATATGATCTCGAATATATCCCTCCTGAATTTAGAGACCATCTAAAAAATAGATTTGATACATTGAACACCAGTGACTGAAAACCCAAAGAACTGTGGGATTATATCAAGAGTATTATCCATGAAGAAAGCAAGAGGTCACTAAAAGGATGGGAGAACAAGGGAAGACCAAAATGGATGACAGAAGCATATCTGAAACTTGCCCTTGAGCAAACGGAAGAAATGGCAAGATCAAGGAGATGAACAGAAGATTTCAAAGTGCATCTTGCTCAGACAAAGCCAATTACTATAATGAAATGGGCAAAGACCTGGAGTTAGAAAATCAAAAGGGAAGAAAACTCTTGGCATTTCTCAAGCTGAAAGAATTGAGGAAAAAAAATAAGCCTTGAGTTGCAATATTGAAAGATTCTATGGGCAAAATATTGAATGATGCAGGAAACATCAAAAGATGATGGAAGGAATA
>NW_006922694.1:28905-31039 GCF_000298275.1 Orycteropus afer afer | reverse complement strand
TTTGATAAGAGGCAATGCTGTACAGAATACTATAACATTGGATCAGACATTCTATAAGCCACTGATGAAACTTTTGTCAAAAATATTGCATACAGAAAAGGAAAATCCATTTAAGAGTAAGTACATATTTCATTGTTAGTAAAATACTTTCCTGATGATGAAAGTGATTCAATGTTTTAAAGGTACTATTAAATGATGAGATGATTCAGTTTATCCTGCCACATACTCAGTGTTGGTCACTGATGCAAGCAGATTGGTTTCTCCTGATCTGCTATAGCCAGATTCACTTTGGTGAGTTGAAGTACATAATTTTGAGCTTATCAAGAACTCCATTCCTGTCACCATCACTCTTTTTTCAAGATCCCTTTTGGACAATGAGAAGAGTATATAGGAAGAAAGCTGATTGATATCTACATAATAGGTAATCCTATTCACTTTATTACTAAAATTCTCCTTTGCTGATGTCATGCTTTGGCGAGGATTTACATGAGAAATATATCTTCACAGAATTGTCTAATCAGGGAGGTGTATACACATATGTCTTCCACAGACCTCCTTGTCTTCAATTTTCCAATCATGTTCCTTCCAAGTTCCTGACTATCCAGACAACCCATGGGCCACAATCTATGAATTGACATGCAAATCTAGTCATTTTTCCTTTCATGAAATATTAATATTAATACAAAGTGTACTTCTCAACGTACTGTCCACAGGGAAGACTTTCCCTCATGATTCTTTCTTGGAAGACCCAGACAAGGCTTGTTATCGCTGTGGAATGATTTCTTCATATTATGCAGAACTATCTATACACATGAAACAAGTTGTTTTTCCTCAATAAACTGAAAGCCGACAATTACCCCAAGGCTATAATTTAAGACTTGGAGTGGAAAACTAAAGTGGCAGGAATGGGACCAACATCATTTGGGCCACATTGTCATGTAAGTTTCTCGTATCTTGGCCTGATGAAACTGAATCTTGTGTATGCCACTTTTAATTAAATAAACACACTGCCATTGAGTTTTCCAAGGCAGTACACTACAGAAGTAGATTGCCCAACCTTCATTCTGAAGAGTAGCTGGTGGGTAATGGAATGCTATTGTCTATATACAACCTTAAGGCTTTATGGGTTAGAATTCACACAGCTTATGATGGGAAGCTCAGGTCTCACAGTATTTTAGTGGTCAATGATTAAGGATTAAGACCTTACTAAGGCCTAAAACCAAGTTAAAAGATGTTTCTCAACAGGAGAGTAGTTATTTGCAGAATATGGGAGTGCTTTTTGCTCTCAAATCTTAAAGTTTTGAGCTGAGAGTCACCTATAGGGTCCTGCTCAATGCTCCAACAGCATCTCTCTCTTCCACTGATTGTTCAAGTAGCCTTGAATCTGCCAGATCATATGGTCCAAGTAGCAAAACAGTTTGTAGGACAGCATGGAACTGTTGCAAATCCTGCTCTTTTTTCTGACTTCAACTCAAAAGTGGAAGGTATTTCAGTCTCTCAGTAAATGGGCCAAATGTGGAATATGTTTCATCCAAAATCTAAATAGGCCCACTAGACATTGTACCTCCTTTTGAATTTAAGAAAGTCTAGGTACAACTCATCGTTCACCTAAGAAGGAATAGCTTACTACTATACCTCTACAAATATCACTGAGGTGCAAAGTCCCTTATTTTTTTTGGATTTGCTTCCCACCTGTGGCATGTATATTTATCACCAAGAAGTCTTACCAAAAAGTTGCTACTTTTTCCTAACTAGGTCTAATGAGCATGATACCATCAGTGTACTGGACAAGTGTGATGTCTTATACAAATAGAAAGCAACTGGGTTACTTGTGTAGCAAATTATGAAATTAGGACTGGAAATTTGATATACTGTATTTTTTACCACACAGCATGCCCACGTATATAAAAATATATACGTAAAAGTGAATATATACAATAGAAACTAAAGTATTTAGAGGTTATGTGGTTTGAAAACACATATATAATGTGTATGTTATTTGTGTAAAAATGTGGTCCCTCTGAAGGATGACAGAGAATTCTGTTTTACTGGCATTATTATCCAAAAGCAATCTGATTCTGTTGTCTTAGCCTGTGTTCTCTAGAGAAGAAAAATGAATAAAGAACATATATAT
>NW_006922694.1:25456-28805 GCF_000298275.1 Orycteropus afer afer | reverse complement strand
GTGCCTAAGGCACTTGATTGCTAACTAGAAGGATGGTGGTTCAAACCCACCAGCCACTCCTCGTAATGAAGATGGTCAATCTACTTCTGTAGTGATACTGCCTAGGAAACCCAAGGAGGGGTCTCTACATGTCTACATGTTGGGTCTAACTCGATGGCACATAACAACAACAACAAAATATAGAAAGAGAGAGAGAGAGAGAGATTCAGAGAGTGAGACAGATAGGTAGATAGGTGATAGCTAACTAGCTAGCTTGCTAGATAATTTATCTAAAAGAAATGGTTGTGGAGGTACCTAAGTCCCAGGTACATGGTCACACATCAGACTAGAGGCTTCTCCTGACTCATGTAGCTGCATGACCTGATAAATCCAAGATCAATAGGTCAGACAGTTCACTGCTGGCCCACAGGCTGCAGAAGCTGAGAACTTCAATGTTAGGTAATTTGACAAGCTGCTGAATCATAATCTCCGGGGACTAATATAATCGTCAGGAAATACAGCAGGCTAATGACTGAAATACCAAGAATTAGAGGTCAGATGATGATGAGCCAGATGTAGGATCTGTAGAGAGCAAAAAGCTTGAGATCTTTGTGAAAATCATCTTATGTATTCAATGAAGTCATCAAACCCTAACAAGCTTTCAACTGGCTGGCTGCTTGTAGCATATCTCATCATGTGGATAACTACATCATAACTGACAAACCAGAGAGCCTTGGTCTACCCAAGTTTATATACAGCCTTACACATTGCAGTTGCTCTTTATTAATAAATATCAAGAAAAAAAAAAAAAAAAGATTTACCAAACCAATGGCTATGTACCAAATAACAGTAGGTGTGTTAATTTTCTGAAGCAATAAGATCACACCTGGAAAAACAGCTGTAAGGAGAGTCACAACTTGGTTAAATTTATAATCTACTGTCATTCTCCAAAATACATCTATGGTCTGCATGCACAAGATAAGTAGATGATTTGAATGAAGATGTTATGCTGTAATAATCACCACAATGTTAATGATAACATTGATTTCTGCAATATGTCCAGGAATAAAACATTGCTTTCGGCATACAGGCAATCCTCTGATTATTTACAGACTTTTATCAATTGATGTTTTTGTCAAATTTCTCCATGAGTTGGAACAGTTAGTCATGTTTTTTAAGGGATGTTCAATTAGTCAAAAATTCGTCCTAGTATATAATATACAGTGTATCCTCCCATGCATAAAAATATTAAAGAAACAATTCTAGAAACACTAAAACATTTTAATATAATGATACAAAAAAAGAGTCACTGTGGTAGACTCTGTTCTGACTAATAGCAACCCTTCCTTGGGTTTTTGAGACAGTATCTATATAGAAGTAGATTCCGCAGTCTTCCTTCCGAGGAGTGGTTGCTGGCTTTGAACCACCCACCTTCTGGTTAGCAGTCAAAGGCCTTAGATATTATGCCACCAGAGCTCCCAAATATAATGATACAATAGCAATAATGATAATGTTTTGATGCACTTTGCAAAGTAATTCTTATTTGTTATTATGAATCATTGTATATATCTTGAATTTTTAATATAATAAGCTTTACAGGGTTTGGTTTGTAACTATGAGCTATACATAAGTCAAACATTCATAACTCTGTGATTGTCTATACTAAGTTCCTACATACAGGGAATTCTAATGACTTCTGCTTGTCTTTTCTTAATAATAGCCTTCACTCAATATTTCAGGGAAACAATGTGGAAATGCTGCCAGTTTCTGAATATGTCTATTCCAATAATACATTTTGGACCTGGGGTAATCACTTCTAGATGGGCTGTGATACTCACTGGATCCACTGTGACATAACCCTGAGAAAGCAACATTGATCAACTGACCCTCATATGCCTGTGCTCTTAACTGGTGAAGCATTTTAAATTGTTTGGGTGACTTCAAATTAGTGTCAGTTCAGAAAGAGTGTACAATAATCCCCCAAATGTCTGCTAATTTCTTCTTTTCCTCAATTAACAGTCACCATGGTAAAAGTCCGTAGATGTATTTAGGGAATACTGTGTAAACATTAACAGTATCAATTTTTGGCACTGTAGTGAGGACTTTCCTCAAGGGGCACTGTCTTCTATCCATTCCCTTCAATTGTTATATGTATCTTAATATCATTTTTATTTTTTAATGAATCAATGTAAAGTATTATTTCCTGTAGATTTTCTAATGTATTAGCTTTAATTTTTATTTATCTCTAAGTATTTTGTAATTTTCCTTGTAATTTCTTTTTGACAAATTTGTTAATAGTGTGATATTAATTTAAACATATTTTTTTAACAAATGCAAATACTTTGTGAAGTATAAGGTCTTCAAGGACATCATTGCTAAGGAGTAGCACATGTCTGTAAGTGATTTAGGATTTTAAGAAAGAAGGCAAGATGGGAATAATTTAGGAAAATAAACACGAGCATTCACCTTAAAGATGATTTGATTATCTGTACTTTGTTGCATCAATAGTTTGTTCCATGTTTTCTGGACAGAAGGCTTATATGTTATACCATCACCTAAATGACCTGAATAATTTGAATGGAAGTTGCCTTGTATTCTTTAAAGAATGTTTGCTTCTGGATTTATATTTAAAAACTTCTTAGTTTGAGTTTACCAGTATATTTTTCTATTATTAAAAGAAGATTGTCACTGGCCATTTTTTTTCAAATGTGAGTGGCCCTGTCCTTTTCCTATTTTGTCTTAGTGTGGAAGCACCACTGAAATCTGTCCACCATAGATGACCCTGCTGTTATTCAGAATTCCATTGGAATAGCTCCAGCCTCACAGCAGAAAGCAAGCCACCAAAGTATGACAAACTGACAGATAACTGATGGAAAGAAAGAAGTAGAGATTTTCAGTTGCAATGTATGGAACTCAAGAACAATCCATTGGTGATGTCTTGCAGTAAATGAATCCGACAATATATTTTCTAAAGGATTTGGAAATCTGTCTTTCTGAGCTCTCTGATAAAAGACCAAGTTTCCTGGCATTATCCTGGTTTTGACTTTTGCTCCAAAGAGTTCTGTCAATTTTAGTCTTCTTTAACATCAAGATAAGGTAAGAAGTTTCAAAGTCATCTGTTGAATTAGTTTCTACTTGTTTAAACTTCCTTCTGTTAATTTATCTGTCTTGCTTTTCTTTTTATTATTAAAAAAAAAAAAAATAACCTGGAGGAAATCAAGAACTTTGATCATATAATGTGGAATGCTCCATAGCTCTATACCATAGTTCATTAGGCACATTTTCTATTTCTCATTCCACTGTAGGCCATGGGGTTGCTAAGTTTTATGCCACTAAATAAAAACAATTGTCTTTATGCTAATATCCAAGA
>NW_006922694.1:16342-24860 GCF_000298275.1 Orycteropus afer afer | reverse complement strand
AACTACTACTATATTTGTCCTTCTGTGATTGAGTTATTTCACTCAGCATAATGTCCTCCAAGTTCTTCCATATTATCCAGTGCTTTTCATACTCTACATTATTCTCTAGTGCTGCATTGCATTCCATTATGTGTATGTACCATAATTTGGTCATCCACTCTTCTGCTATAAATCTTAGAGATAAGTCCCTTGCCAGATATGTAACTATAGGCAAATATTAATTTGTTGCTGTCAGTTTTGTTATGTGCTTTTTCAAGATGTTGATTTCTTTGTTCCATATATTTTTCTATGCTGAGCATGTTTTGTTTATGAATCATGTTATCACTTGAAGCCGCCTTCATTCAAGTGGAAGGAATTACACAGGCATAATCCCCTGCCATGGAGTAAACTTCAACTCATAGTGACCGTATATAACACAATAGAACTATCTGACAGGGTTCCAAAGGCTGTAAATCTTTATGGAAACAGACTCTCTGACCTTCTTCTTGTGGAGCTGCTGGTGGTTTTGAACCACAGATCTTTACGTTAGAATCCATCTTAAAAATACCAGAGTTCCTTACCCAGGCATAAACACAATAAAAAATTATTTCAGGACTTCTGGCAAGATGTCAGAATAGGCAGACAAGCTACCCATATCTTCTCAAACAAAGAAATAATAAACCAATTTAAACAGATATAGAATATAATCCTGGAACCCTGAGCTTCAAAGGGAAGGATAAAGAAGTGGACTAAATACTGACTAGTAGAAGCTGAATGAAAAACAGTGAATAAGGAGACAAATGGAGCTATAGACTGTTGGTTGACATGATTGTGTGGCCATTTTGAATTTTTGGAAATGGTGTTCCAATCTGACCAGTAACCTAAGAATGGGCTCTGCCTGACAAGGACTGCATGGATGACCACACTGGTGACTGATGACCTGAAAGGTGCAATATTTTCCTTATTCCTTTTGTACCTCATAGACTCATGGTGAATGGAGGTGTTGTCATTGCCCATACCCATCCATTTGCTGGACTGGCATGAATTCCTCTCAGATCCTTTGCCATCAGCTGCCTTTGAAGCTGGTATTTATCCCAGAACTAAGTTCTCTGTTCTTAGTCACTTTCTGACCAAGTTGCAATTTTTTTCTGAGACTAGGTACCTTACAACCACCTGATTTTGGGGATGGCAGGGCTTTTTTTTTTTTTTCTGGGAATGGGACCCTGCACCCAGTTATCTTTTGGAACAGAAGGAATTTTTTCTGGGATTAGATACCTTGCCCATAGCTGCCTTTTGAGATGGCAGGAATTCCCTCTGGAGCAAGGTGATTTGTTCACAATCACCTTTTCGCCTGGTAGGAACTTTATATGGGTCCAGAATCCCTGCCTCAGACACCTTCTGTACCAGCAAGAGCTCATCTGAGATCAGGCGGCCTGTCCCACTTGCCTTCTTCATTAACAGGATCTAGTTCTGAGATAAGCCACTCTGTTCCCAGCTGGCAGCAACTCTCACTGGGACCAGGCTCTCAACACTAAGCACCCTTTTGGAATCACAGGGACTCATTTTGGAAGTAAGGGCTCTGTGCTCAGTCAGGTGCCTTTTGGGACAACATTTTTTTTTTTTTTTTTTCAGTCAGGTGCCTTTTGGGACAACATTTTTTTTTTTTTTTTTACCCTGAGACGAGAAAAATCTTTCCACAGCTGCATTTTGAGCAGGCAGGAGTTCTTTCTGGAACCACATACCTTATTCTTCCTGTCATTTGGGCTGGAGGTAAATTTTTCCAGATCCAGTTGCCATATCCCTAGACATAATTCTCAGTAAGCAAGGATTTGTTTGAGATCAGACACCCTGTGCCCAGTTCCCTTCTGGGTAGGCAGAAACTAGTATCAGGACCAGGTGCTTGGCTCCCCAACAAAAACACAGCCTGGGTGCACTTCCGCCACAGTTTTGCTTTTATTTATACTTTTTTTTTTTTTTTAAGTGTTCTTTTTTTTCTTCCTTCCTCCTGTCTTTCTTTCTTTCTTTCTTTTTTATTATATTTGTCTCTTTCTTTTGCCTGCATCTTTGTTTTTGGTTTTCTCCTCTCCTTTCTTCTTTTCCCCTTTATTTTCTTTTTATCTTTTCACTCTTTCCATCTACCCTTTTTACTTTTTAATTTGTTATTCTTTTTTACTTGCTCTCCTCTCTTTGTCTTTTCTTGCCATTTTTTTCCTTCATGATATTCTTTTATTTTTTTTTTCACTTTTTCTACCATTTATTTTTTTTATTTTAGCCATTCTTCAGTTTCTTTTGTTTTTATTATTAGATGTTCCCCCTCTCCAAGTAGAAGACAGCAACCAAGCCCACACAACCCAATGATATCCACACCTTATGAAACTCCACCCACTGGACAAAGCCCACACCCTGTTTCTGCACCAAATGATCAGTGATGGAGTGAAGTCAATACCTTTCAAACTTGCCCTCAGCTGTTTTATGTGAACAGCTAACAGAGATCTTTCTACAAATTCTCATCCTCTATCAGACTCACCAAGAGACAGGTGGTGAGTGACTAAATGCTGCCAAACCACAACCCTTCTGGCTTGGACATATTAAAAAAAAAAAAAAAAAGGAAAGAAACCTGGATGAATTACACCAACAGAAAATCACCAATTAAACAAAAATACAACAATATGATATGTCTCAGAAAAAATTGACAATCACAATTCACACAAAGAAGCATGTGAGAGTAGTACAAAAAAAGGGATCAGAACCACAGAGCCTGAAAACCTCAATCTTGAAGAACCAGTATTGGAACTACCTGATAAGGAATTCAAAATAATTATATTTAGCTATGTTTAAAGGAATGAGGTTAGGTCCTGAATAAAACTGAAAATAATCAATAAAAACACAGAAAATTAAGGAAAAAAAATACAAAACACATAGAAGAATTTAGGAAAACAATACAAGAACAAAATGACAAAATACATGAGTAATTCAAAACTATACAAAAACAGAAGACAGAAATCCAGCAGCTTAATACTAAGATTTCAAAAGTAGATGATACATTGAAAAGGCAAAGGAGTACAATCAAATCAATGGTAGACAAGATTGTGAGACTGAAGACAAATTTTTCAATACTTCTTTGTTATGGATTAATGAGAAAAAAAAGATAAATAAAAAAATGAAGTCCCTAAGATTTATGTGAGACATCATCAAGAGAAATAACTTATGTATGATCAAAATTCCCTAACAGGAAGTTGGGGGGGGGGGATAGGGAAATCTGTAGAAGATTTTGCTGGAAGAGAACTTCTCTATACGATGAGAGAAGATAAGATATCCATTCAAGAAGTTCCATGTATGCTAAATCTGATGGACTCCAACAGAAATTCAGAAAGATATGTCATAATCAACATATTAAAACAAAAGACAATGAAAGAAACATTGAAAAAAATGAAAATTTATATACAAACGGCCACCATAAGACTAAGCTCTGATTTCTCAGTCCAAACAATGTAGGCAAGACAATGAGTAGACATATAAAGAAAAATATTTCCACCTAAGAAATATATACCAAGCAAAATTGTCCCTCAAATATGACAACATTAAGACATTTACAGATAAACAAAAATTAACAAAATTTATTAAAACCAGAATAATCATACAAGAGATGGTAAAGGAGTCCTTCAGACAGAGAACCAACAGCAAACAATGATGATGGGCAGACATCATGATATAACCCTAAACCAAACCAGATTTGAATATCTAAAGTAAAATAAACATAGGTCATCAGAGACATCAATTGGTAAATGAGGACAACTACAAAGCAAAAAGAAGGAATAAATATTGTAGGTAAAGTTGCTCCAAATGGATAGGAATTCATGAAGATTTGGAGACAGAACAGACTTAAAAACTTAGGAAAAAATGATAAATCATAGGGTAACTTCAAAGAAAATTAACAAACTTTCTCATCAGAAGAAGGAAAAGTCACAAATATTTAGCAGATAATAAAATAATAACAACAACATAAGTCATTAAACATTCATAAAATGAGCTCAGCACAGAAAATTATATGGAAAAAAGAAATCATCAGAACCACGCACATTAAAAAAAAATAATAAAATGGCAACAATAAATTCATACCTATTGATAATTATACTGCATGCAAACAGACTAAACACAGCAGTCAAGAAACAGAGAATAAGAAAGTAAAATTCATCAGTATGCTGTCTACACAAGACTCACCTAAACACAAGCCAAAAATACATTAACAATCAAAATATGAAAAAAAAAAAAAAACTTTCTGGTAAACATTAACTGCAAATAAAGATGGGAAATTGTGCTGTATTTATTTTTTTACATAAAACAGAAAAAGTAAGTACAAAAATATTGATGGAAAAGAAATGGCTCACAATAGATAAAGATTAAAATGTAAAAAGTGGAGAATTATCAATGTATTTTTCACTGCCATGATAAGGAATATGAGGGAGGGGCTGTTGTTTTCATTTTTTTATCCTGTTGATTTAATTATAGGAAAAAAAAAAAAAAAACTCACTGCCTTCAAGTCAAATCTGATTTGTAACGTCCCCTCCTTGGGTTTCTGAGGTGATATCCCTGTGGAAGTGGATTGCCCAGTTATTATTCTGAGGAGTGGCTGGTGGGTTTGAACTGCCACCTTCAGGTTAGCAATCAATTTATAGCTGTAATCATATATATTTTCTGAATTTTGGTATGTAACTAATTATAGCATACATTTTAATTAAATATGCAAGCTAATTTACTTCATTATGAGTCTTTTTTTATTATTCTTATTACAAATTACATGCATATAATATTTCTAGAGAATGGTAATAGTAACTTGCATAGTAATATCAGTTAGGACACCTTACAGAGTTGACACACTGAGAGTGTTTATTAAGTTTTAACTGGAGCATTTTCTAATGAAGCCAAATTATATTTTGAAACAACATCACCACTATCTTTCCCTGTTTATACATGGTTACATATAGAGAACAGAACCCATGTAACATCAGTTTAGGGACCACAAAGTTGATATACTGGTTGTAAAGACTAACAGATAAGGTTGATAGTCTGATTATATCCAGTACATGTAATTCATGATGAGTGAATAAAATGTAGAGTATATATCATTCAATTCATATGTTGTTATCACTGTTTTCTAATTTATATATATATAAAACATTGGTACCTCTATTTTGAATTAACTACATTTCCACCACATAAATCACTCCTATACACAAGCATTAAGTGACCAAAAATTTCTTCTCCTGAAACACAAAATTCTTGATAATTAACTAAAATCTACAAATTAAAAGAAGTTGCATTTACAAAAGCAAGACACATAAGAGTTTTCATCATTAACCAGTCATTCATCATCAGTAAATACCATATGTTTGAGAATTTAATATAGTTATATGCTTATTTTTTTGAAAATAGATCAGCCTCTTTATGAAAGTAAGTGCTGCCTATATTTCATATCTTGTATATTTAGATGTTTGAAGGCTTCTGAAAATAGACTTACATTTTCTGCAATAGCATTACCTTCAGCTTTATTACTATATTAAATTAGGTAAAACATTTTAGACAGTCATAGGGTAAAAACATTATATACATTAAATATGCATTGTTGTTGTTGTTATGTGCCGTCGAGTCAGACCCGACTCATAGCAGCCTCTCCTTGGGTTTCCGAGGCAGTATTACTACAGAAGCAGATTGCTCCATCTTCCTTCCGAGGAGTGGCTGGTGGGTTTGAACCACCAGCCTTCTGGTTAGCAGTCAAGTGCCTTAGGCACTACTCTACCCCAAACTATTTTAAGCTTTACTTTCTTCCTGGTAAAGTAACATACATTCCAAAAGAGAAATTTTAAATTGCAAAATATGATTTATTTCTTCCTTTAAACACTTAATTATCTTCAATATCTTAATCCTAAAGCATTGTTTGTATAGTATGTCTTAGATGCATATTGTATGGAAACATTTTCAAAAAGAAGAGACATTAAAAGAGTATGTGTATGTTAAAGGAAATTCTTTAAATTATTGAAAATTATTTTCTAAGTAAGCAAGTTTGCCTCTCTGTATACCCATTTGAACGCTTTTAAAAAGTGAGGAAATAATAATTTTGTCCCTTCTTAACAATGGAAAATATCAAAGGACTGTGCTACACAGCGTCATTGGCTGGAACACATTTTCCTAAGGAGAAAATAAATAAATAGTGCATAATGTTTTGTGTATCCGTGTGAAGGGTATATTTTTGTACCTTACAGAACTAATAGAAGAATCTATTGATTGATTTAATTGATTTTTTTCAAAGAATCATCCATTACTTTATGCATTCACTTGTTACTTCAGTCATTCTAGAAATAATGACTTTAACATTTTTTTGGTATTTGATCAGATATTAATCCATTTCTTTTGAATTGATTCCTACTTGTAGTGACCCTACAAGATAGAGCAGAACTACCCCCACAAGTTTCCAAGGATGTAACCTTTATTGAAGCCAGTTGTTACCTCTTTCAGCACTGGAATACTTGGTGTGTTAGAACCACTTGCCTTTTGGTTAGTGGCACTACCAGCACTAATTTGGTTAGATATTATAACCTAGTTTTTAACATGGAATATACATTTGAAGATTTACATGTAATGTAGTATAGTTTACTTTTTTTAATAGTTAAATATGCTATTATATGTTATATTGATGTAGTTTTATATTGCGGCATTAAATTTTTGCTTTTTGTATAAGAATTAGAACACCCTCTCAGAACTTACTGATAGACAGGTTTAGACCTATTAAATTATTTTTTTGAGGGGGGGTTTGAAAAATAAGTTGGTAGTTACCTTAAAGATAATTACTCCAACATTTTGGATCCACTAAATTCTCTTTACTTCCACAGTCCTTCAGCTGATGGATGTGGTGTTAACATATTGCTCACTGGTTCAATTCTTTGTTTCAGTTCATGAGCACTTACTGATTTTCTTAAATCTATTTCAAATGCACTATTTATTGTTGTGAAATGTTTGGTTTAAGTAACATTTCAGTGAAATGTTAAGGTAAGTGTATTATACCAGTAACTGTACACAGTTTTGTTTTCAGTTCTAATTCCTTGTGTTTCCCCAAACAAGATAGGAAGGGAGTACAAAGTATTGAGAGGGAACTTGATATGGAAGATAGAATATGAGTGGAAATGATAATAATTATGAAAAAATACTCACTAATTTTACCTAGATAGAGGAATTATTTCTTGAATGGTAGTTTCTCCCATACTGGTTATCAATTGTTGCTAATAAAAATATCCAAAGCACTGACTGAAATATCACTCTTTACCTATTTATAGACTGCAGAAGCAACATCGGATGTAAGTTAACCGTGGCCATAGAGTTTCTATTTACATAGTTTTGTGGCATTTCCTTTGCAATCATAATCAAAACTTTTGGGATTTTAGTCATGGTCATCTAGTAGTAGTCACCAGAGCCTTGGGAGGAACTCAGGAGATCAGTGCCTTCTGGCAGTAAATGAATATGATCCAATTAAAGTGTCCAATTTACCATGTGTCGACACTGATGTTTTCCATCCAGACATAGTAATAAATAGAGATCTCACAAAGTATTTTCAAATAAATTTCATTTTACCACTCTTGTATTATGTATTATGAAATCCATGGGAACTTGTTATCTCTTCACTCAGAAACATATTAAGAAAGAAAAAATGCATTTTCAAGGCTTTAAGGTGTAGAAAGAGCTCTGTATTAAACATTAGTAAAACTACCTCAGCTGAAAATTGGGCAAGTATCCAACTTCTTAATCTTTTCTTCTAGAAGCTCTGGTTATGCAGAACTGAGGGAGTGAAATATGTGCCTGCAGGAGTGATCAACTATTTTTATATGAATTGTAACAAACGTTTAAGTGGCTGATTTAAAAAAAAAAAAAAAAGAAAGAAAGAAAGAAAATCTCCATTGGGAAAGGTGTAGGGGTGGTTCTGTGGAGAATCCTTGCTTTTGATATGAGAGACCTGGGTTCAGTGCCTGGAAAATGCAAACCAGACACAACTACCACTGCTCTGTCAGTGAGGACCTGCCAGTTGCTATGATGTTAAACAAGTTTCAGCAGAATTTCAAGCTAAGACAAGTTATGAACAAAGGCCTTGTAATCATCTATTGAAATCCCCAAGGATTACAACAGTCTGATTGATAAATGGTCATCAGGATGATGGACTGGACAATCTATGACTGTGTTGTGCATGAGTCCTCATGTATCAAAGGCTAACTTGATGGCAGGTAAATATCACAACCACAGGGAAGGTAATGCATTTACCTGGTCAAGACTCACCCTGATCTTGATTGTAGCTCCCTTCAGTCCCTGAGATTATGAGGGTACAAAGTAGGGTACTTCCAAACTCTTCACAGTGCACCTTTGATACACTATCCATTATAGTGTCATATCACCATTCAAATAATGTTTATTGTACACTTATTTTTATACATTATTTTGAGAAAAGTAAATAAGTTAAAGAAAAAACATCAACAGCAACAAACACCTCTGACAAAAG
>NW_006922694.1:14044-15636 GCF_000298275.1 Orycteropus afer afer | reverse complement strand
ATAACAATTAAAGGGAACAAATGAAAAACTGTATCTCTTGAGTAAGGACCCCACCACAATGACAAAAATTTAGACTCCTCATCTTTTACTTAGTCTTCCCCAATGGGACCTCTGGACTTTTACTGTGATGACTGTTCATTAGGAAATAGAGGACATTCTCAGACATTTGGGGGATTACTTCACACTGGTTCTAAACTGACTCTCTGACATGACACAAAAGGTCAAGGTGCTCTAACAGTCAGAGCAGGGGCTTATGGAATTCACCTGATCAATGGACTATTTGCTCAGGCCTATCTCACAGTGGATCCATTGGTTACCACAGGCCACCCTGTAGTGATCTCCATAATTTGAGAATAAAATTTGAATCAACATACAAAAACCTGGCAGAATCCCCACATTGTTTCCCTGAAATATTGGGTGAAGATATTGTGGTAGTAAAAGACAATCAGAAATCATTAGAACTGCTTATAACTAGGAAATTAGTAAACATAGTCCCCAGTTATGGATATTTGACATATATGTAACCCATAATTTGAACCAATGCCTCTAAAGCCTATTCATATTAAAAGTCAATGTATGTACACTGGTTCATAATAACAAATAAGAGGTACATATTTATATGTTTCTAAGTATTATTATTATTATTAATGTATTAGTATGTTAGTGGGTGTTTTGAAATCAAGAAAGGAGTACATCAAGCTTGTATCCTTTCACCAGATTTATTCAACCTGTGTACTGAGCAAATAATCCAAGAAACTGAATTATGTGAAGAAGAATGTGGCATCAGGATTGAACGAAGACTCCTTAACAACCTGCAATATACAGATGGCATAACTTTGCTTGCTAAAAGTGAGGATGACTTGAAGCACTTACTGATGAAGATTAAAGACTATAGTCTGCAGTATGGATTACTCCTCAATATAAAGAAAACAAAATCGTCACAACTGTCCAATAAACAGCTTCACAGTAGATGAAGAAAAGACTGACGTTGTAAAAGATTTCATATTACTTGACTCTATAATCAACACCAAAGGAAGCAGCAGTCATGACATCAGAAGACATATTACAATGCTCAAATCTGAGGCAAAAGATCTCTTTCAATTGATAAAGAGCAAAGATGCCTCCTTGAAGACTAAACTGTGCCTGACCCAAGCCATGACATTTTCAATCACCTCGTATGCATGTGAGAGCTGGACAACGAATAAGGAAGACCAAAGAAGAGTTGATTCTTTTGAGTTGTGGAGTTGGAGAAGAATGCTAAGAGGAACATGGTCTGCTAAAAGGACTAACAAAACGTTCATGAAAGAAGTGCAGCTGGCATGCTCCTTGGAAACAAGAATGGCCAGACTTTGTCTCACCTATTTGGTCATGTTGTCAGAAAGAATCATTCCATGGAGAAGGATATCATGTTTGGTAAATTAGAGGCACAATGGGGAAGGCTGTCAACGAGATAGATAGACACAGTGGCTGCAACAATGAGCTCAGGTACAGCAAGGATTATCTAAGGCTGGCTCCAGACCGGGCAGTGTTTCATTCTACTATGCATAGGGTCGCTATGAGTCAGAGACTACTCTCGAGCACCTAACAACAAC
>NW_006922694.1:10079-11154 GCF_000298275.1 Orycteropus afer afer | reverse complement strand
TTGTCGACTATGCCTGGAATGACAAATTGAAGAGGAATAGTGTCCCATTCACCATTATATTTCAAGATATAGTTTGAAGTTAATGCTGTCAGTGATAGGATAATACTCATATGTCTACAAGGAAGAACATCAAATAATGCTATTATTTAAATTTATGGATCAACAACAAAAATCAATGATGAAGAAACTGAAGTTTTCCAACTTTTGTAGTGTCAAATTGACCAAACATGTACTCAAAATATATTGACAGGTACTGGTGATTGGAATGCCAAAATTGGAAGCTATGAAGAAGCATTGGTAGTTGATGAATGAAATAGTACTGGATATCTATCCCATGATAGTATTTCACAAGACCAACAATTTATTAATTGCAAATACATTTTTGAAGAGCATAAACAGTGGCTGCAGGTATGGTGTCACCTCCACACACGAGATATGGAACTCTATTTGGGGAGGTAGCTATAACTTCCTAGGCAGAGCAACAGTCAGCAGTGGTAGGACAATTTCCTTTACAGGAGGCCCCTCCCAATATTGATGAGCACAGGTGGTGCACCACCATGTTGGTCTACCAAGATGTTGGTCCCTGCCACTTTTCATACTTCAGATTCATAAAATTAGGAGAACAATGGTCACCATACCAGTGAGATCCTATTAAAATGACTGAACTGTTTTTTGTCTATTTTCACCACTAACTGACCTATGTGGGCAGACATATAGGCTCTTATGAATAGCTTCCTGATATTTGAGGAACAGAGGATAGTTTTATAGCAGGTCAAGAATGAGGCCAATTTTCTCCATGATTTGAACCATCTGGGTCTACTGACCGAAGCTGAGGTGATATCAGCTTTAGACTCAGGATGGATTTAAAAATCAAATGAAGATAGGGGTAAGCTCTAGTTTACTGAGATTGTATAATTGTGGGATTAAAACTAGGGGCCCCCATATCAAAGAACCTTCAGAAAATCAGGGAGATAAATCAGGAAGAAAAGGAAGATCTCTCCTTCTTATTAAAATGTATTACCTAAGCTTACTAGAGATATACAGATATTAATCTGAAAGGCCTGATCAAGGCTCA
>NW_006922694.1:6792-9329 GCF_000298275.1 Orycteropus afer afer | reverse complement strand
TCCATTGGAGCAGCATGAAGTAATCTTCTGGGAAAGTTTGCTCTCTCTGAGGCATGCAGAGCTCTGATGGTGGGATTGGTTAGTTTTGCCACTCTGCCAGGCTTAAAATGGTCCCTCCTAGATGCAGAATCTCCTTGTCAGCTGGGAGATGCCATGTTGAGGGAGATGCCCAGATAAGAGATGGCAGAAGTGGAACCAAGAGGCACAAGACAATGCAGTAAGCTTATCTGGCCCACAGAGGTAGAGACCAGGCTTAGAGGCCTGGGACAAGAGAGGCATTTCTAAGGCAAAGTAGAGGCGAGATTGTCCTGATTAGGGAACTGTATCCTTAGCGTGTTCCTGAACTTGAATTATAGCCTTTTGCTTCTCTAGTAAACCCCATAACTATGAGTTCTGTGTGGCCACATCAGCAAATTATCAAACACAGCAAAGAGGTATTGGTGCCACAGGAGGGATTGGTGTCAAGGTTGGTAGGAGGCCTGAAGGGGGGCCAATTTTAGCCTCATAGAAACAGGCCTTAGGCTGCTGATGGTGATTCTGTCTCCCTCTTGTGTAGTTAGAGGAGGTCAAAAGATGCTGTCTCCCTGCCCCCTTAGCACTGGAGCTACTTCTTTTGGGTTGAACACTGCTGAGTCCCCTTTAAGCCTTTGCACAGTGCCACTAGTGGGGTTACCAGAAAACTGTTTCTAACGGATCTTTATAATCTGTTAACTGCAAATTTGGAGAGGATTTTCCATGACTTCCCATATGTTATGAGATACCTGTTTCCCTTATTGGGGCTGGACTTAATAAAAAAAAATGAAGGCACACGTTACCTTTGAGAAAGGAAAAAAAAAAAAAAAATATAATTGTTGTCCCACCAGAATAAGCTAATGCCCTGCATGCAGCACTGATATCTGAGCCTATGTCAACCTCTATTGGCCTATCTGGGGAACTGTTCAAAAAAATCAATTCCAAATGTGTTGGCCAGAGACATTCCTGGGAAGGTGAAGTCAGCCTCTCCTGTGATTTTACAATTGAAGAAAGGGGCTTCCATTCCATTGTGAACCAGAATCTATATCCTTTGAGATGAGAGGATTTGGAAGACATAGCCTCATTAGTTAAGACGTTTTTGGATACAAAATTTTTGAAGCCATGCAGATTTGCTTATAACACTCAAACAAACCCTCCTGGTTCAAAAGCTCAGGTCTAGGGAATAGCTATAGGTTTTTATAAGATTTGAAGAAGATCAACCAGATTGTGAAGACATTCACCCTTTAGTCTGAACACTTACACCCAGGTAGTGACACTCCCAGGGGAATATTCTTGATTTTCCATCTCTGATGTAAAGGACACTATTTTGGCATACCGTTCAACTACAAGTCCCATTCTCTTCTCACCTTAAAGTGGATGGAACTAACCACAAGTGTTAAAACCCATTTAACCTGGCCTCACTTGCCTCCAAGTTTCAAAAGTTCCCCTACTCTCTTCAGAGGAGACCTGGCAAATGACCTAAGAAAACGAACCCTAAAAATGGGGTGTCTGCACAAATATATGGATGATATCCTTATAGCCAGGATGACTAAGAAGGACTCAGATGCAAACACTGTCCAGAGTCTTTATTTCCTTTCAGATTGAGGATGTAAGGTTTCAAAGAATAAGGTCCAATCTCAAAGCCCCAGGTGATGTATGTGGGCTTTGTGATCTCCCAGGGACAGAGGAACCTACCAAAGATTAAAGGGATGCAATAGCCATGGTGCTGCTTCTCAGGTCAAGAAAAAAACTTTATGAATTTCAAGGAGTGGGTGGCTTTTAACACCTTTGGATACCTGGATTTGGTCTGATAACCAAACCATTATATAATACTCTGAAGGTGGAGAAAAGTATTCCTTGTTTCGACCCCAGAGTGTGAAATAACTTTTGAACAGATTAAATACAAAAGTCTTATAGATACTCTGCTACCACTTCCCAGTGTACTAAAGCCTTTGAAATATTTATGCGTGAAAGACAAGTATTAGTGATGACTCAAATAATGGGGCTCACCCAGATACCTGTTGCTTATCTGCCTAACTAATTGTATGTATTTGTGAAGGGGCAGCCCCCTGGTCTCAGAGGTGTCATGGCCACATGAGACTTGCTTAATGAGGTTGAGAAGTTCAGAACAGGGCAGCAGATCTTAGTTCAAACTCCCTTAGTACTTGTCTCGTTACTGGAGCCAAAGTGTGTGTGTGGGGTCATTGGTTGGTAGCAGGAATAATGGGTAGATATCAAGCCATCATACTGGACAATGCAAATGTGACTTTGAATGCCATGACTACTGTTATCTTGCCACCCTTCTCCCAGAAAGAAAGAATAATCTTTACATAATTTCATAGAGATAATTGAAGAAGTATATTCTACTCAACCATACTTATCTGTCACACCTCTCCTGAATGCAGACCTAGAGACTTTTACACACAGCAGCAGCTTTATGCATTAAGGAAACTGAAAACCTGGGTATGTGGTAGTGAAGCTGGACTCAGTTTTGCAAAGTGGTGCCCTATTCCCTGCATCTTCAT